>NC_140175.1:97121645-97129145 GCF_963971535.1 Notolepis coatsorum
ATAAAGAGTCTAGGTTATCTCCGTTTCCAAGATTTCGAAATAAAACTGGCAGTTTTACACAATTTATTTAGAAAAGCCATTCAAACTTCTCAAGTTTTTGCGATTTAGCGATAGAAAGCGATTAGCGATAGTAAAACAAAACTTTGCGTCATCTACCCGCCAGAGTTTTACCGGACCAATCCTACCCATTTAACCATGATCCTGCCCTATACTCTCTCTTGGCACGAAGTGAGTGTTCAGAGTCAAATGCAAGTCAGTGTCACATTTAATGCAGGTCGATGTCAACTAACACGCCGAGCAGCCTTTTGTGTGACACCAAGTGAGCGGCGCGGACGTCCGTGCGGTTAGAAAATTGGAGCTTCGCGCTTTGAGTCCGCTTTGAGTACGCTGTGAGTACGCTTCGAATCCGCTTCGAGTCCGCTTCGAATCCACTTTGAGTACGCTTTGAGTACGCTTCGAGTACGCTTTGAGTACGCTTTGAGTACGCTTCGAGTACGCTTTGAGTCCGCTTCGAGTCCGCTTCGAGTCTGCTTTGAGTCCGCTTTGAGTACGCTTCGAGTCCGCTTTGAGTCCCCTTTGAGTCTGCTTCAAGTCCGCTTTGAGTACGCTTTGAGTCCGCTTCGAGTCCGCTTTGAGTCCCCTTTGAGTCTGCTTCGAGTCCGCTTTGAGTACGCTTCGAGTCCGCTTCGAGTCAGCTTCGAGTCCGCTTTGAGTACGCTTCGAGTCCGCTTCGAGTCCGCTTCGAGTCCGCTTTGAGTCCCCTTCGAGTCCGCTTCGAGTCCGCTTTGAGTCCGCTTCGAGTCCGCTTCGAGTACGCTTCGAGTCCGCTTTGAGTACGCTTCGAGTCCGCTTTGAGTCCGCTTTGAGTCCGCTTCGAGTACGCCTTGAGTACGCTTTGAGTACGCTTCGAGTCCGCTTTGAGTCCGCTTCGAGTCCGCTTTGAGTACGCTTCGAGTACGCTTCGAGTCCGCTTTGAGTCCGCTTCGAGTCCGCTTTGAGTACGCTTCGAGTCCGCTTCGAGTACGCTTTGAGTACGCTTCGAGTCCGCTTTGAGTACGCTTCGAGTCCGCTTCGAGTCCGCTTTGAGTACGCTTCGAGTACGCTTTGAGTACGCTTCGAGTACGCTTTGAGTCCGCTTCGAGTCCGCTTCGAGTCCGCTTTGAGTCCGCTTCGAGTCTGCTTTGAGTACGCGTCGAATACGCTTCGAGTACGTGCGGACCTCGGCAGAGTCCGTTCCGCGTACGTTCCGCCCGACTATGTGGGGGCCTTTAAGCCCAGAATATACTCGAAAACTGACACGTACACACACGCGGCTGCAGACACGCTGCCCGCGCGGCTCTGTTTATAGTAAATTTTTGGTGTCTGTAAGCGCCAAAACAGCTGGGCACATGCGCAGTCGGACGGCGCGCATATCCACGGGGGTCACAAAATCTGGCAGGCACACGGACACCGATGCTACGTCCGTGCGGACAAGAGCGTTGGCGAAAATTACGCAATTTACGTCACACGTACCAACTAGGGTGACCAGATGCAAAAAGTCCAAAAGCAGGACAACAGTAAGATTTTGGTGGGACAAAGTGGGACAGATAGATAATGTAATTTTTTTTATTATAATAACTCGTCTTCACCGAATAGATAAAGGTTAAATCAAAATAAATACAAATTAAATACAGAATTATATCTCTCCACATTCATCTTGGCACTGGCAGCCGGCTTGTTACCACCTAACATCTGTTTTAAATATTCAAACTTTATCACTTGACAGGAATGTCTTGTGTTCGATATATTTTTTTTTGCTTCGAAAAGAGGGACATCCTCTCAATATGTGGGACGCGGTCTCAAATGGTGGGACAGTACAACCAAAAGGGGGACACCTGGTCACCCTAGTACCAACGCGCACGCGGTAAGTAAAAAAATGGGGCCTTTAGGGTGTTATGGTTTGTAACCGACCCCAATCGCACAACACAAGACAGGTATGAGAGTAAGCCAAGAACTGGGCATTTATTGAAAACAACAGAAAACGGCACTGTCCCTTTAAGGGAGAACACAAATTACAGGAAAACATGAACTTGGGAAAATAGGCACAGTGCCTTTAAGAGGCGAGCTGGCTAAGGGGAAGGCTAAGGGAAGGCTAACGGACAGGGCCAGGGCAAGGGACAAGGCAGGAACAGGGAGGACTAGGAGGACTGGACAGGGAGGACTAGGAGAACTGGACAAGGAGGACTAGGAGGACTAGATGGACTGGACAGGGAGGACTAGGAGGACTAGAGAGGGGAAACAGGGACAGAAGCCCGCAGAGGCGGGCTGGGGACAGGGAGGACTAGGAGGACTAGAAGGACTGGACCGGGAGGACTAGGAGGACTAGAAGGACTGGACAGGGAGGACTAGGAGGACTAGAAGGACTGGACAGGGAGGACTAGGAGGACTAGAGAGGGGAAACAGGGACAGAGGCCCGCGGAGGCGGGTTGGGGACAGGGAGGACTAGGAGGACAGGACAGGGATGACTAGGGGGACTAGGAGGACTGGACAGGGACAGAGAGAAACAGGGTTAAGGCCTTGGACAGGGCGAGGGCTGGAGCTGCTTACAGGGAGGAGTAGGAGGGCGCAGGCTAGACGTCTGGAGGAGAGCGCGCCGGCTCGGAGAGCGCATCTGGCGCGGAGGTCTGAGTGGTGCGCGTCTGCTTGGAGTACGCGCCGGTACGGAGAGCGCATCTGGCGCGGAGGTCTGAGTGGTGCGCGTCTGCTTGGAGTACGCGCCGGCACGGAGAGCGCATCTGGCGCGGAGGTCTGAGTGGTGCGCGTCTGCTTGGAGTACGCGCCGGTACGGAGAGCGCATCTGGCGCGGAGGTCTGAGTGGTGCGCGTCTGCTGCGCGGAGGTCTGAGTGGTGCGCGTCTGCTGCGCGGAGGTCTGAAGTGGAACACTGGAATACCTCCCGTAGAGGATTAGAGAGCGCAGTACAGTGTCTCCCTCCAGGCAAACGGCGACAGGTGGCGAAGGCTTGAGCGCATCTGGCGCGGAGGTCTGGAGTGGAACACTGGAATACCTCCCGTAGAGGATTAGAGAGCGCAGTACAATGTCTCCCTCCAGGCAAAGGCTACACAAAAAGTGGAGGCCATGCAGAGGGACCGGGTTAGCTGCCTGGGCATGGCTAGCTACAGGGCCCATGCTAGCTGCAAGGGCTGCATTAACATAGAGGCTGTGCTAGCAGCCGGGGCTAAGCTAGCAGACTGGGGCCATGCAGAGGGACCGGGTTAGCTGCCTGGGCATGGCTAGCTACAGGGCCTATGCTAGCAGCAAGGGCTGCATTAACATAGAGGCTGTGCTAGCAGCCGGGGCTAAGCTAGCAGACTGGGGCCATGCTGGTAGTAGAGGCCTAACAAGCTGCAGGGGAGCTAACGAGGCTAACAGGGAAGCAAACAGGGGAGTCAACAGGCTAACAGGGGAGCTAACAGGGAAGCTAACAGGGGAGTTAAACAAAGGCTAACAGGGGAGACTAACAGGGAAGCTAACAGGGGAGTTAACAGGGGAGACTAACAAGGGCTAACTAGAGGGAACAAAAAAAAGGCAAACTCAACATACACTGTCTGTACTGGCTGGGGTCGTCGACGGGTCGGGTCGTACTGTTATGGTTTGTAACCGACCCCAATCGCACAACACAAGACAGGTATGAGAGTAAGCCAAGAACTGGGCATTTATTGAAAACAACAGAAAACGGCACTGTCCCTTTAAGGGAGAACACAAATTACAGGAAAACATGAACTTGGGAAAATAGGCACAGTGCCTTTAAGAGGCGAGCTGGCTAAGGGGAAGGCTAAGGGAAGGCTAACGGACAGGGCCAGGGCAAGGGACAAGGCAGGAACAGGGAGGACTAGGAGGACTGGACAGGGAGGACTAGGAGAACTGGACAAGGAGGACTAGGAGGACTAGATGGACTGGACAGGGAGGACTAGGAGGACTAGAGAGGGGAAACAGGGACAGAAGCCCGCGGAGGCGGGCTGGGGACAGGGAGGACTAGGAGGACTAGAAGGACTGGACCGGGAGGACTAGGAGGACTAGAAGGACTGGACAGGGAGGACTAGGAGGACTAGAAGGACTGGACAGGGAGGACTAGGAGGACTAGAGAGGGGAAACAGGGACAGAGGCCCGCGGAGGCGGGCTGGGGACAGGGAGGACTAGGAGGACAGGACAGGGATGACTAGGGGGACTAGGAGGACTGGACAGGGACAGAGAGAAACAGGGTTAAGGCCTTGGACAGGGCGAGGGCTGGAGCTGCTTACAGGGAGGAGTAGGAGGGCGCAGGCTAGACGTCTGGAGGAGAGCGCGCCGGCTCGGAGAGCGCATCTGGCGCGGAGGTCTGAGTGGTGCGCGTCTGCTTGGAGTACGCGCCGGTACGGAGAGCGCATCTGGCGCGGAGGTCTGAGTGGTGCGCGTCTGCTTGGAGTACGCGCCGGCACGGAGAGCGCATCTGGCGCGGAGGTCTGAGTGGTGCGCGTCTGCTTGGAGTACGCGCCGGTACGGAGAGCGCATCTGGCGCGGAGGTCTGAGTGGTGCGCGTCTGCTGCGCGGAGGTCTGAGTGGTGCGCGTCTGCTGCGCGGAGGTCTGAAGTGGAACACTGGAATACCTCCCGTAGAGGATTAGAGAGCGCAGTACAGTGTCTCCCTCCAGGCAAACGGCGACAGGTGGCGAAGGCTTGAGCGCATCTGGCGCGGAGGTCTGGAGTGGAACACTGGAATACCTCCCGTAGAGGATTAGAGAGCGCAGTACAATGTCTCCCTCCAGGCAAACGGCGACAGGTGGCCAAAGCTTGCACCTCGTCTCACGCCGGAGATAAAACAGCATACAGACAGAAACAGAAACTCCCGTAGGAGCCTACAGACAGAGAACCTCCCGAAGGAGTTTGGTGATAGAGATATGATACGGAACGACCCGACCAGGACTGAGGGGAAGAGCGAGGTATTTAAAGCCCAACAGGGGCGCTAATTAGAATACACATCAGGTGCGTGAAGGTAATTGATACTTGAACTAGAAGAGTGTGTTCGGCACGAACCAATCAAACAGATACTGACAGATAGTCCAAGGGTGTGGGCTGCTGAAGAGCAGACGAGGCTAAACGAGCGCGAGGGTGGGGGCTGGAGAAGTGAGGAGACAGGGAATTCAAGGTCCAGGGAAAGGCGAACCTCACATAGGGAGATGGCGTACGGCCCGCCGAACATGACATTACACACACACACTCCACACGCGTGTGCCGTACACCACACACCCTCCAGGAATCAATCACCCCTGGAATTCCTCCTTTCGTTCCTAGTTTGGTTATGCAGCCAGCTGGAACACAGAGGCTCCTGGAAGGATCCACGGCTGCTGGGCAGGAGGCAGGAGCCAGGCTATCTATCCCCAGTGCACCATGTATCTATCCCACCTGTCCAGTCTCTCAAACTCTGAGAATGAGCCTCTCCACTATTCAGCCACTATAGCAGAGAAGCACTTCTACCAAAAAACTACTATACAACTACTAGTACAAAATCCCTGCTTCAGTATTCCATTCACAAATCGCTAAAGGTCTCTTCAAAGCCAACACAACACACTATGCATTGTCTGTGAAAATTACAAAAGGCAAACTTTCGATCACGAATGCCAAAGAACAGACAGTTATGCGACGTCAACACTCTGCTCCCTCCATCCAGGGGACCTTGAATCCATCCTGACCCCCAGTGAACAGTCACCAATCCGTGGGAGAGTGCGCACCCGGTTCCCAGTTAGTGCACTGCACACCGCGGGGTGATAATTCACCCTTGACCAATAATGAGCGCTTCACACACCCCTGCCGTCATACCAGCATGTGGCGTACTACTGTAGCCCAGGTCTACTGCCCGACCCTGGGAGGCAGACCTTGTCTCCACCATCGAATCACCACAGGGGTGTAAAAAGTACCTGCATTTGACTCTAAAGTAGTTTTATTATTGTATTATTGCACAATCGAAGCGGGCATGGCCAGTTTGGCCACCCGCATTTCACTGTACAGTATGCCCTGGTAGGTATGTGACAAATAAAACTCTTGAAAAGTACCCAGAAATTATACTTAAGTGAAAGTATGGGTACCTTCCAAAAGTTTCTACTTTTAAATGTACTTAAGTACTAAAAAGTAAAAGTAAAAAAGTTTTTTCTGACTGTCTATTCTTCTGATAGCAGGTGTTTAATCAAATATCCCCCTTCTAGTCTTGCACAAGGACCAATCAGCATGGGTATGGGCGGGTTCATTTTCCATTGATGGGGATTTGATTGCCTGTTTTTAAATAACGTTAAACGTTAACGTTAGTTCGGCCAGAGAAACAAATATACTAATTGAAATGGTTGGACCTGCGAGATCTGTACTTTGTAGGTCTGCATTTTAAATGTAAGGAGTAAAAAGTATGTTTTTTTCTCTTATCAACCTGCTAATCAGGAGCAAATTATGGGGTTAAGTGTCTTGCTCAAGGACACTTCGACACGCTGCCCATGGAGGAGCAGGAATCGAACCGGGAACCTCCGGATTACCAGACGACTGCTCTACCTTCCGAACCACAGTCGCCCCCAGATTTAGATTAAAATGTATTGTCATCATACAGCACAAGTACAGTACAACCAAAAGAGGTTTGGCATCCAACCAGAGTGCAAATGTAGAAGTAAAGTGTAACAGCAATATACAATGTACAGGTGATTAAACTGGGTACGAAATATATAAATTAGTACTACTGAGTGTAGTGTTAATCAGATGTATGTACAGAGTTGTAGTATAATATGTACAGTGACACAGGTATAAAGATACTATGGTAGTAGTAAGTGACTAGTATTACTGCAGGGGTATGTCAGAAATGTCAAATAGTCTTTTACTATTATTTACTATGCTATTATGTCTATACTACTATCTACTATAGCTATTATGTCTATACTGCTATATACTATTTACTATGCTTCTATGCCTATACTATCTATACTACTATCTACTATGTACTATGCCTATACTACTACCTACTGTGGTATATTATGTCTATACTATCTACTAGGCCTATATACTACTACCTACTGTGGTATTATGTCTATACTACTATCTACTATAAACATTTCTCTAAAGAAATCCTGCATTATTATATATTATATGTACTATGCTTATACTACTACCTACTGTGGTATTATGTCTATACTACTATCTACTATGTACTATGCTTCTATGCCTATACTACTACCTACTGTGGTATTATGTCTATACTACTATCTACTATGTACTATGCTACTAAGCTTATACTACTACCTACTGTGATATTATGTCTATACTGCTATCTACTATGTACTATGCTACTATGCCTATACTACTACCTACTGTGGTATTATGCCTATACTACTATCTACTATGCCTATACTACTACATACTGTGGTATTATGCCTATACTACTATCTACTATCTACTAGGCCTGTTGTAAATTCCCCACTATTCTTTGACAGCCCAGGGGTCCTATTATTTCT
>NC_140175.1:97134145-97211645 GCF_963971535.1 Notolepis coatsorum
TCTTCGAAGTTGGTTACGGTTAGAGTTTGTCTTAGAGCAGGGCGATAGAACGCCAGGTAGTTTGCAGGCTGTTCGACGCAGAAATGGGCAAACACGCTATTGGGCGCACATGTCACATGACCTGGCCAATCAGAGCGCCGGAAACGCGGATGCGTTGTAAAAAGGCTAGACGCCCCCCGGGCCGATGTCACTATTGGTTGAGGGGCGCAATATAAATAAATGTGTCATATCATATAATATCATACACAGGTGAAGCCACTGAGCAGAGAGATTGATTGATTGATTGATTGATTGATTGATTGATTGATTGATTGATTGATTGATTGATTGATTGTAAAAATGTTATTAACAAATTGCAGAATGGGTACAGTACAGTACAGCTCAATACACACAATTGTTAAGGTGATGCAGACCAGAGAGAGACTTTCGTCTTGTTTACATCAGGGTCCCCCATTTTCAATTCATCATAACATATATGACACACACGACATACAGATATATACAGATATATATCATGACATTTACGACATACACATGTATACAGTACTGTTACATTTATGACATACAAGATATACAAATATACAGTACTGTTTACCAGAGATCCTAACAGAAACTATATACATTCTAGGGGAAGGAAACTACATTAGGAGGGGGTTGGTTGGGTTTGGGGGGGGGGGGGGGGGATGTTTGGGACATTTACAGGGGCCAGGAACCAGGAGAGAGGAACAGGTGGCGATACGGCACTGAATGCGCACGACGTGCCATGTGGGCACCGGGCGTCGGGCCAGATGTGAATTTCACCGTGCGGCTGATGGATCAGATGAAAGCTATATGTGAGTCCTGCAGGGGGAGAGTGGTGAGGTGACTACCTGCTCCATGTCCCCCACCCCCCCCCCCCCCCCCCCCCCCCCCGTGCCAGGAGGTGATCTCAGAGCTGGGCCACTGGCGAGGCAGCTGAGTATTAGCGGTGGCAGAGGACATCAGCACGGAACAGTAAGTAACACACCCCCCACGCGCGGCAGACAGAATGCCGGGGCGGCCCCCCCTCCCTCTCTCTCTGTCCCCGGGAGCGATCGGGAGCGCTCCGTACGTGGGGTTTATTAATCCCACTTCCTCTCTGCCACATCAAACGCAGCGCAGGGGCTCTGACTGGCTGAAGTGTGTCTGCCCACTCATTCTGAGCTTAGTGCTGCAGTTCGTTCTCGCAGTCTATCCTGCTGTCATACCGCTCTTCTTCTGTGGGCCTATGGTTCCAGAATGTCCCGGAGAGGCCACATGTGTGTGCGTGTGTGCGTGTGTGTATGTATGCGCTCGCGTGTGCGTACGAAATCCTGATTTAGGCTGCGTTCACACTGCAAGCTTTAGAGCTCAATTCAGATTTATTGCTCAGATCAGATTTTTTTGGTTTGGCTGTTTCACTTTTTTTATTTTATTTTATGTATTAACAATAACGACGATTGAACGTAAACATGTAGGACACTGAAGTCACCGTTTATGGTTTAATTTATGAGTTGAATGCAGTGGAGGCCAGCTAATTAACCCTTTCACTGCCACACCCAAATCAGAATAGAAAAGATCAGATTTCATGTGATTTGTGCTGTTCACACAAAATTGAGCAAACTCCTGCGGATTTCTCAAGTACCTTGTATTTCCCCCACGTAGAGTTCACACTATATTCAATATATATATGATTTTCTACAAACTGCTCCCCTTCTCAGATCAAGAGGCAGAACGTTGGACCATGATAAGCACTTCTCACAGTGCTCACCCAGATCTATGACACCCAGATCTATGACACCCAGATCTATCTCACCTAGATCTATGACACCCAGATCTATCTCACCTAGATCTATGACACCCAGATCTATCTCACCTAGATCTATGACACCCAGATCTATCTCACCCAGATCTATGACACCCAGATCTATCTCACCCAGATCTATCTCACCTAGATCTAACACACCTAGATCTATGACACCCAGATCTATCTCACCCAGATCTATCACACCTAGATCTATGACACCCAGATCTATCACACCTAGATCTATCTCACCCAGATCTATCTCACCCAGATCTATCTCACCCAGATCTATCTCACCCAGATCTATCACACCTAGATCTATGACACCCAGATCTATCACACCTAGATCTATCTCACCCAGATCTATCTCACCTAGATCTATCTCACCCAGATCTATCTCACCTAGATCTATCTCACCCAGATCTATCTCACCTAGATCTATCTCACCCAGATCTATCTCACCTAGATCTAGCACACCTAGATCTATCTCACCCAGATCTAGCACACCTAGATCTATGACACCCAGATCTATCTCACCTAGATCTATGACACCCAGATCTATCTCACCTAGATCCATCTCACCTAGATCTATGACACCCAGATCTATCTCACCCAGATCTATAACACCCAGATCTATCTCACCTAGATCTATGACACCCAGATCTATCTCACCTAGATCTATCTCACCTAGATCTATGACACCCAGATCTATCTCACCCAGATCTATAACACCCAGATCTATCTCACCTAGATCTATGACGCCCAGATCTATCTCACCCAGATCTATGACACCCAGATCTATCTCACCTAGATCTATCTCACCTAGATCTATGACACCCAGATATATGACGCCCAGATCTATCTCACCTAGATCTATGACACCCAGATCTATGCCGCCCAAATCTATCTCACCTAGATCTATGCGAGTGTCGTCTGCTATCTGAGCTTTAGGTTTAGTCGCTCCATGTTGATCGTCGTCAGGGCATACCTCAAAGCCCGTATGCCCTTTGTGAATGTCAACTAAAACCAAAGCTCAGATAATAAAATTAAATGTGCATGAATCTAAGCGCGCAGAAGTCCCCTCCATGTTCTCTTTTACAACTGTCAGAGGATGTGAGGAATTATCTGGCAGCCGGCCAATCGAGAGATGCAAGTTTTGTGTTACGATATCCCTGCTCAGTTCTACACTACTCTTAAAGGAACATGCCAACATTACCGTCCTCTCCGGAGTCAAACAAGAAGATGGATGCCATTGCCAGCTTAGCACCAATGAATGGAAGCAGATATGGACCTAGCCTAACTGTTGGCCAAAAAAACACCTCTCCCGGAGTTTTAAGCTAAGCTAATGGTCCATGTATGCTTCCATTAATTTGTGCTAAGCTATGGCTAGCTTGCAGCAGAGAGGAAACTGGTACTGTATCTATCTTCTTGTCTGACTCTGGAGAAGACAGTAAGCACATTTCAAATAATGTTGGCGTGTTCCTTTAACATTTGAGAAGGAATAAGCTACAGTGGCTGCTGTTGGACTAGTAGAGAGTAGATTGATTGATTGATTGATTGATTGATTGATTGATTGATTGATTGATTGATTGATTGATTGATTGAGAAAACTTTATTAACATATTGCAGAATGGGTACAATACAGTACGGCTCAATACACACAATTATTAAGGGGATGCAGACCAGAGAAAGACTTTTGTCTTGTTTACATCAGGGTCCCCCATTTTCAATTCATCAAGACATTTATGACATGCAGTACATGACATACAGATTGATATACAGTACTGTTTCATCCAGACATTTATGACATACATGACATACAAATATACAGTACTGTTTCAGAGAAAGAGATCATGGAATTGATGCGGATGATAGCGGGAGCTTGGAGGTGGCCACCTGTATGCATATACCATGATATATGGTATGATATACCATACCCTCCGGTCCTAGCTGATGGCAAATGTAGTCAGAGTCAAGGCCGGAATTTCTCGCCGTCCCCCCTCCCCCCCACCACCCCCTCCCCTCGGGGTGCTCTGAGACACACAGACTCACGGCTAGTTTAACATGTCTCAACAAATGCACATGTTTGTATTAATTAAGGGTTGTGCCATTATTGCTATCCAAATGTAATAATTGTGAATGATTTTCTGTAATGAGTTGTATGTGTATGTATCAAGCATCCTTGACTTCCAAGGACAACGATGTAAATAAGTCATTGGCTTTTTCGTTCCTCTCCTTGACAAAAGCAAATATGTGATGTAATGATCTGTATATGTTTTGTTGTCTAAATAAATACCTACCTACCTACCTATGGGGAATTGACTGAAAGTCGATTTCATGGAAATTACATCCATCGGGGCTAAGATTACTTGAATGAATGAATAGTTTTATTTTCAGTCTTTCTTTACAGACAAATCAAAAACACACTTGTGTGGACTTACAAAAAGAAAGAACAATCACAAATGTACATATTCAAAGTAAGCTCACACACAAAATCCAAACTTAATGACCGAAAAAAGGAATAGGCTGAAGCACATGCTTATTTTTGCCTATCCTTTACAATTCTTAAAAACAAAATATATTTTAATATAAAAAAAAATTATTTAAATTAAATATGCTGCAAGATATAATTTTTTGCAAAAGAAAACAAATGTTTGATGTTTTACTCAAAACTGTACTCCTGAATTATAAAAATGTTTAAGGCTTTTTTAAATCTCCCCTGAGAAGTATACACAACTTCAACCAGTCACTACGGCTATTCCATAGTTTAACTGCCAAAACATCTAGCTTTTACATTAGTTTTTACTTTTTTACATGATTTAAGAATACACACAACCCTCTTAAATTATACTTTCCTTCTCTTGGTTTAAAGAGACATTGAATACAAATTGGTAGGCTTTTACTCTGTAGCATTAACAATTATTTCCAAGGTTTTTATGTACACCATATCTACACATTTGAATGTGCAGGACTTTATGAATAATGGATTTGTCGATTCAAGGTAACTAGCGTTGTTTATTATTCTAATAGCTCTTTTCTGTAGTTTAATAATAGGATCTATATTTGTTTTATACATTCCCCCAGACCTCAACACAATATGACATGTAAGGCACAACAAGTGAAAAATACAATATATGCAAACATTTCTGATTCAACAGCTCCCTTGTTTTGTACAGAATGCCAACGGATTTGGCTAATTCAAGTTTCAAGTTCAAGTTTCTTTAATAGTTGGCATACAGAAGTACAGAATACTTTTATACAAAATGCTTCTTACTGTTGCGCTCCAGAGACTGTGCAGGACAAGATAAGTATGAAATAAAATAACATAGTAAAATTAGAAGTAAAAAAATGAGGTCACAGTGTTCAGTTTAGACATATGTACAATGTTCGATGCAGAATAGACGTAGTTACCATACAATATACAATACTGTGCAGTGTACTAATATACAATACTATATAGTGCAAGGCAGAAATGGAGAAATGGGACGAGGTGCAATTTAGGTACAATTCACAGTAGGTGTACGAGTTGTAGTGCAAATCCTTTATCAATAAATATAAAGTGTAAGTGTGTTTGTGTGATCTAAAGTGTGGAGAGTGGGTGCTGCAGTGTGTTGTTTGTTTGAGTGAGTGTGTGCGTGTGGGTGTGTGTGCTGTGTGCATTTGATGGTTGTTGCATAGTGATTATTGTTCGTTTAGCGATTATTGTTCGTTTAGCAGCCTGATGGCCTGGGGATAGAAGCTTCTTCTGAGTCTTTCTGTGCTCGCCTTAAGACTCCGGTATCGCTTGCCTGACCGCAGCAGTTCAAAGAGGCAGTTGTTCGGGTGGCTCGAGTCCTTAATAATTCTCTTAGCCTTCCCCTTGCACCGCTTGTTGTAAAGGGTGGGAAGCCCCCCTCCAATTGTGCGTTCGGCTGAACGTGTCACTCTTTGTAGTCTGCTACGGTCTTGTGCAGTGCTATTCCCAAACCAGGAGGTGATGTTGCCGGTCAGGATGCTCTCTATTGTACATGAGTAGAAGTTCCTAAGGATCTTCTGACTGACTTGGAACTTCCTTAGGCGCCTGAGGAAGTAGAGGCGTTGTCGTGCCTTCTTCACAACACTGTCAATGTGTGTGGTCCATGTCAAGTCCTCGGATATGTGGGCTCCGAGGTACTTGAAACTGTTCACTCTCTCAACCGGTGCCCCGTCGATGCTGAGGGGGCTGTAGTCCTTGACCCCCGACCTCCTGAAGTCCACAATCATCTCTTTTGTTTTGCTGACGTTCAGGGAGAGGCAGTTCTCCTGACACCACTGTGACAGGTTCTCTACCTCTTCCAGGTAGGCCCTTTCGTCGTTGGCAGAGATCAGGCCCACCACTACTGTGTCATCAGCAAATTTGATGATGGTGTTGTTGCTCCGCTGTGCTACGCAGTCATGTGTGTACAGGGAGTAGAGGAGGGGGCTCAGAACACAGCCCTGGGGGGCCCCTATGTTGAGCGTGATGGATGAGGAGGTGCAGTTGCCGGCTCTTACCACCTGGGGTCTGCCCGTCAGGAAGTCCAAGACCCACTGGCAGAGGTCATAGTTCAAGCCCAGGTCCCTGAGCTTGGCTATGAGTTTGGAGGGGACTATGGTATTGAATGCTGAGCTGTAGTCGATGAACAGCATTCTCACATAGTTCCCCTGCCTCTTGTCCAGGTGTGATGCTGCTGTGTGCAGCACATGGGCTATGGCGTCCTCCGTGGACCTGTTGGGGCGATATGCAAATTGCAGAGGGTCCAGGTTGATGGGGAGGGAGGAACAGATGTAGCCCTTCACTAGCTTCTCAAAGCACTTCATGGCTATGGAGGTGAGGGCTACAGGGCGGTAGTCGTTGAGGCAAGCGGGCGTAGATTTTTTGGGTACAGGGATGATGGTGGACTTCTTCAGACAGGTGGGGATGACAGCCTGTTCCAAGGACAGGTTGAAGATGTCAGTGAATACCGGGGCCAGTTGGTCGGCACAGACTTTTAGGACGTGGCCGGGGATGCCGTCCGGTCCTGCTGCCTTCCTGATATTCACTTTTTTAAAGATCCTTCTCACCTCATGCTCTGTTACCCTGAACACTGAGTCTCCATCAGCAGACCCCCCCCCCCCCCCCCCATTGCCGTGGTTTGTAGGCTGGTGTTGTTATTCACAGCCTCAAACCTCGCATAGAAGGAATTGAGATCATTTGCTAAGGAGATGTCACTGTTCAGTTTGAGGGGGGTGCCTTTGTAGTCTGTCATTGTTCTGAGGCCCTGCCACATGCCTCTAGAGTCAGCCTGTTCAAACTGAAGTTCAACTTTATCCCTGTAACGCCGTTTTGCCTCTATTACTGCTCTCCTGACGTTGTATCTTGCCATCTTGTGTTCTTCCATGTTGCCTGTCACCAGCCCGGTGTTGTATGCTGATGTGCGCACTTTCAGAGCCTCACGGACGGATTTGTCTACCCAGGGCTTTTGATTTGGGTAGATTTTAATTTTGGTGGAGGGGATTGTTTCTTCTACCATAGTACAGACATAGTCAATCACCGTTTCGGTGTATTCGTTAATATTGGCTGTGTTATCACGGAATACACTCCAGTCTGTGCATTCCAGTGCAGCTTGGAGTGACTCCTCTGACGTCACGGCCCAACGCTTAACCTCTCGCGAGACCACCGGCGTTCGCTTGAGACTTTGTTTGTACTTTGGCAAAAGAAATATTGCGGCGTGATCGGACTTACCGAATGGACTAAGAGCCTGTGACTTGTACCCATTCTTAAATTGCGAGTATACATGGTCTAATATGTTCTCGCCTCTGGTGGGACAGGTCACATGCTGATAGAAATTCGGCAACACCTTTTTAAGACGCGCGCTGTTGAAATCACCCAAAACCAAAATGGCAGCGTCAACATTAGCTGCCTGGAGTTTGTTTACCTCGTCGTGAAGATTTGAAAGTGCGACCCCAGTGTTCGCGTGTGGTGGAATGTACACTCCGATGAGGATGATGGACGTTAACTCTCTTGGGAGGAAGAAGGGTCGACATTTTATCGTGATAAACTCCAGGTCTGGGGAGCAGTGGTTAGACAGTTCCTTTGTGTTGCCTAAATCGCACCACTCCTTGTTTATCATGAAGGCAATGCCGCCTCCTTTCTTCTTTAGTGACTCTTCTGCCGTCCGGTCCTTGCGGAGAACGAAGAAGTGGTCTGCCGGTTCTATTGCGTGATTCGGGACATCTGGACTCAGCCAAGTTTCTGTGAAACAGAGGACGTTACAATCCCGAATGTCCCTCTGGAATTGGATCCGTGCTCTGATGTCGTCTAGTTTATTTCCTATCGATTGCACATTGGCCAACAATATGCTGGGCAATGTGGTTCTGTGTCGTTTGGACCTCAGTCTGTTTCGGACCCCGGCTCTCTTTCCACGTCTTCGCGGCGGCTTCTCCTGGTCTTGGCCATGGCCATAACAAAGGATCTCGGCGGGCCATTTCTGCTGTTCAGCGATCCGATCCAGAGAGCAATCCAAACGGTAAGTTTTCCTTAATCCAATGTCAATGATTGACTGACGGTCATACACATATAATGCACCAACAGTTGGTGCAAATAAAACTCCTAATACTATAAAAATTAACAAAAGAAAGCACAGTCTCGACGGAGCGATCAGAAAGGCAGCCATCAGTGCAGCGCCAGTTTCTAATTTACCTTTGATATATTGTATATGTGGCTTCCAACAGAGTTTGTGATCTATAATCACACCTAAGAATTTTGTTTCATATACTCTTTCAATTTCAGTTCCATTTAAATTCACAGACGGTAGGAACACCACCAAATACCATACATTTAGTATTTATTTCATTAACACATTCAAAGCCGGCTGGATATGACCAAATTAGGGCTTGTAGGCCAGCGCTTTAATCAATGGGAGGACAGGGAAATTTGCGAGTGCTTAAAATATATCTTAAATGATGGCTATGGGTCTAATACACCCGTCGCTTATCAATGACTTGCTTGCAGTCAACATGTACGAAACTGATTGTTTTTTCATCGGTACATTTCCGTTTTATACCGTTTTGAATATGAGTATAGTTTTGGAGATTTCTAGTAATTCCAGAGAAAGACGCGATAATAGCCCTTTATTGGAATACACAAAACACGTTGTCATTTTTCGGCTGATTATCGAATCTTCCTGAAATCAACGCTAGATCATCATTATTATCCTTGCTCGTGCATACATGAAATGCCCCCCCCCCCCCCCCCCCCACCTCCTGCACCCAACGGAAAACAGCCACAAATACACACACAGATACAGCATCGATCGGGGTAGAAATACATATCAGATCATCGATCAAATATATATATAATGTTCTTACCTTGTATCTGATGTTATGCAAAAAGATTAATCCAATTCCTGATCGTCATTCCAAATATTGATCGCGTTTATTGATCCAACGCTATAGTCCAAAACACATAATTCACACTCCTCCCAGCCTCCCCAGTCAATGTGGTAACACGATACTGCTTGTCCGAGAAGGGAAACCCGGACCGGAGTTTTTTTTCTGATGCACATTCCCAGCCAATCCAATCCAATGATGTGCAATACCATCCGGGAGACGATAGGCGGCGGTATTTGCCCTTTTGCGAGCTCAGACCCATTCCCAACGATAACATCAGGTTGGATGGATGAAAATTAATGGATATCGCTAATAAAAGAAATAACGATTAAAACCCGACTATACTCGTGATTGGCACGCAAGCGATGGCGAGTTAACCCAACTATCATCGTGATTGGCACGGAATGGGTTAAGAGACAACTTATTCCTATCAAACCATTTCTTTAACTTTTACAATTCCCTTTCTACTGTTTTCAATAATTCTTTCATGTCCTCCCCTGAACAAAGTAAATTAGTATCATCAGCAAACGTAACAATTTTCAAAATATCCGATACTGTAAAAATGTCATTTAAATAAAGTATAAATAACTTGGGTCCCAAGTATTTATTTGGCCTTTATTTCACCAGGAATATCCCATTGAGAATCCCATTGACTCCATTGCCTACACCATAGTACTGTTAAACATACTGTACGACTCTGAACTCTGTTCCCTACTCAATTTCTACAACTGCCCTACACTGTAATCATAGTAATCATAATAATCTTAATTAACTACCCACCCCACTATAGTCATATACTCTGTATGATAGCACGAACAACAGTGCTGTATACCACATATATAAATTATATATTTATAGCATATATATACATATCCATCTGCATATAATCCTCCTATATACCTACGTATACACCTTCATATAACCCATATAACTCTGTATGATAATAGCATGTACAATAATGCTGTATATATACTGTATCTATTCTTACCGTATATATATCTATCCACCTGTCTGTACATACAGTACCTGCGCACGCACATAATCCTTTTTACATATCTGTAGATACTATATATATCTGTACATATCCCTTACCTATTCTACTAGTTACGCTGCTGGCCAGTATGACTACAACCATACTGTATTTAGACCTGTATCTGTCACGATCGGGGCCCGAGCCTGCCTGATGAGGATCAATCGGCGTGGCTGCAAGGGATTACCTCATCAAGTGGGCCTCTAGTGACGAGGGTCCTCAAAAAAAATATATAACATTTCTTTTTTTTTTCTTTTATTTAATTTAAAAAGATTTTGGAGGCCCCTCGTCACTAGAGGCCTCAAATTATTATTTTTAACTTTTATTTTAAATTTTTTTGGAGGCCCCTCGTCACTAGAGGCCCCAAATATCTTTTTAATTTTTTTTAACTTACATTTTTTATTTTTCTGGAGGCCCCTCGTCACTAGAGGCCCCAAATTTATTTGTATTTTTTTTTAACTTTAATTTTACATTTTTTTGGGGGCCCCTCGTCACTAGAGGCCCCAAATATTTGTTTATTTATTTTTACTTTTATTTTAAAAAAATTTGGAGGCCCCTCGTCACTAGAGGCTGCAATTTTTATTTTATTTTTTTTTCTTATTTTGGAGATCGGTGTCATACTGTGACACTGAAATGAAAAAATATTTCATCAACTAAAATATTTAGTCAACAAAAATATTTCATCAACTAAAATATACAGTACGTCACACCCTGCCGTCTGCAAGTGGCTAATCTTGAGTATTTTTTCTCCTCTTCGTAAGAGTTTGAGGTTTTCCGTTTGAGGTAAAAACAGCAATAAAAAGTCAAAACTTGCATCTCCACATCCCAGCCCCGACGCCTGAATACTTTTACCAACGGATTTCCAGTTCCGCGTTCCCGTTCTGCGCTCTGATTGGCCACTGACGTTTCTGGTAGCGCCAATCGTGTGACGCCTCTTTCTTTCACCGGTTAAGCTTAGGCACTCTTTCGAAGTTGGTTAAGGTTAGAGTTTGTCTTAGAGGAGGGCGATAGAACACCAGCCCTGATTCCATACTCTAACCTTAACCAACTTCGAAAGAGTCGCCTAAGAAACGTCAGTGGCCAATCAGATCGCACCAGAAACGTCAGTGGCCAATCAGATCGCAGAACGCAAACACGGAACTGGAAATCCGTTGGTAAAAGAATAGACGAAGCCCAGACACGAATGAGGCAGATTGGGATCATTATTTATGACAGACAGCAGAGACCCGCCGGTGCTCATAGCGGATATCATCGAACTCCCCCTAGTGACTAGGGGCCTCCACTACACACTAGTAAAAAAAAAAATAAGAAATACGAAAAAAATATATATATAATCAGATCTTCATCCAGCGTTTACTTTCACAGCATCTATAGTGACTACTAGTATCATCTCATCTCTTCTCTATCTATTTTTATTAAATGTCTTGTATTGCAAATAAAAATATGATTGATTGTTTGATAATGAGGGGTGAGAGACGTTGAGTCTACGTGACACTGACGTCCAGGTCCAGGGGTCACTGTCAAGTCAGGTCAGGTGACCACTGACCGCGAGAATTGCACTTGCAAGTTGATCAAGTAGGCTAAGACTCGAGTAGTACTGTATGATCATATGAGACTCAAAAAAGATGGATAAAAAAGTTAAACGGGAAAGCGGAGCTGCTAAGTTAAAATCTAAACAGGAAAGGGACAGAAAGAGCGCGTTACTTCGGCAAAGCATACCGACTATCTCTACTTTTTTCACCCCGTCAGGTAAGGAGGAGGATAGCCCCCTGGCTAGCACTAGTAATAGCAGCAACGTTAAAGAGGCTGAGCCAGGCGCCGCAGGCAGAGAGGACGAGAATGCTAACGTTATTATTATTGATGCTAGCGACAGAGAAGAGGCAGCGGCAGCCTCTAGTTCAGCCGGCCCACCACCACCAGTGGCTGCCACCTGTTCGTATACGCCCGCCGCATCTCCACAGCCCAGCCCCAACACCAACACGAATGACTCTGACTCTGAGGCAGACCACGATGATGACAGCCCGCCGCCGGCGGTGCTTGAACATGAAAACCAGGAGGATTGGTTGGACAATGTTACAGATCCATTTTTTTTTTTTTTTAAGTGACATATAAAAACACAACTGTGCGTGTATGTGTGTGGGTGTAGGGGGGGGGCCTCCACAAGAATCTGGCCCAGGGGCCTCTGAATTCTTAATTTGGCCTTGCCAGGTACGACGGCTCGACCTGAAGCCCTGCTGACCCGCTCTTGTGTTATTCCCTGTCCTAACCTCCCTCTCTTCTGCCCAAGGACCTCCGCTCCAGCGTCACCCAGGACCTCCATTCCAGCATTGCCCGTCTGGACCCCTGGTGCTGACTACGAGGTTCCTGTTCGCCACCCCGACACAGCCGGTGTCTACCATTCTCTCATACTGCACGAGGAGTGCACCAACTCAAGGACCATTCTCTCGTACTGCACAAGGAGTACCCCTGTGCTACCCCCCCAAGAACATTCATCCCCACCTGTTGCACATTCCTGTATGATTCTTGTCTGTTTGGGGGGAAACAATTAAAACACCCTAAACCGCTCCATTCTCTCTATTCCTGTGTTCGCTATTGGGCTCCACAAGAACCCCTATCCTCACAGAACACTGCGACCATGACGTCGAACCCAGCGCCACAGGACGCCGGGGAATGGATTAGGAACATCCAGGCCGCCGTCACCGGACATGCCATTCTGGTAAATAAACGCACAACTACTGGAGGAAGCCATGTCCCAGCTCCGCACCCTCACGCTCAGCTCCACGGAGCGAGACAAACAATTCGAACAATTCACTGCATATGTGGCATCCCAGCTAGTCGTTCCCCCCGTTGTCTCTCCACCCGTGGTATCTCCACCTGTTGCATCCCAGTACATGGAGCCCCACGTACCCGCGCCAGAGCGTTACGACGGAAACGTTGCCAAGTGTCGTGCCTTTCTCTACCAATGCGATTTAGTATTTGGGCAACAACCACTAACTTACCAGAGCGACAAATCCAAGATCTCCTACCTGTCTGGTTTGCTCACGGGTCCTGCGTTAGAGTGGGCAACCGCCCTCCACTTCAGTAATTCCCCTCTCTGCGATTCGTACTCCAATTACATCGGCGACATGCGAAAGGTTTTCGACCATCCCCCCGGTGGTTCAGATAGAACGGCCGCTTTATTCACCATCCGCCAAGGACACCGCAGCGTGAGCGAGTATGCTATTGAATTCGGTATCCTGGCAGCTGGTTCCCAGTGGACCGACGAGCCATTACTAGGGGCTTTCCGCCAGGGCCTCAGCGACGTCCTAAAAGACGAATTGGTGTCTAAAGAGAAGCCCATTTCCCTTGACAATTTGATTAACTTGGCCAGAGATTTGGACGCGCGTCTTCGGGAATGCCGCCGTGAAAAAGCCAGCGCCGTCAACAGTGTGCTGCTGCAGAGCCGCAGATCCGGAGCACACCGTTAACAGTGTGCCGCTGCAGAGCCGCAGAGCCGACGACTCGGAGCCTATGGAACTCGACCGCTCTCGCCTCCCTCTCCGCAAACGGCGTCACAGACTCAGGCAACTAGGCCACTCCATCGCTTCATGTTTGGTTCGCGCAAACGACGGGGCTCGACAGTGACGCTGGGCGCATGCACGAGCCTTAAATTTGTTCCCATCTCCGGTCCAAATATGCAATTCAGTGCCACGCTCTACCACAACGGTCAATCACTCCCTCTGTCTGCGCTGGTCGCCTCGGGCGCAGACGAAAACCTCATTGACGCTGGGGTAGTGTCCCACTACCACATTGCCACGGACGCCTTGCCAATCCCCCGCGATGCTCAAGGCCTAAACGGGAGGTTGCTCTCGCAAATAACCCGCCACACCACGTCTCTCTGCCTTCAACTCTCCGGTAATCATAGCGAGGAGATCCGTTTCCACGTCATTGAATCCCCCCATAATCCCATCGTGCTAGGCATGCCGTGGCTAAAGCTACACAACCCTGTAATAAATTGGCCAACGGGCTCAGTCACGAGCTGGAGTGCTCACTGCCACGCCTCTTGTCTACGGTCGGCGCGGTCGCCACTGGCAGCCGCAGGTTCTCCCGTTCCCAACGAACCTATTGACCTTTCGACTGTTCCTCCAATTTATCACGACCTAGAGGCTGTGTTTAGTAAACAACAGGCTCTCTCCCTGCCACCTCATCGCCAGTACGACTGTGCTATTGAGTTGCTCCCGGGAGCCCCGCTCCCCGCTAGTCGCCTGTTTAACCTCTCACGCCCAGAGAGAGAGTCTATGGAGAAATACGTCCACAAGTCCCTGGCCTCGGGCATTATTACCCCCTCCTCCTCTCCTGTCGGTGCGGGATTCTTCTTTGTGTCCAAAAAGGATGGCTCCCTTCGCCCCTGTATCCACTACCGGGGTCTCAACAACATCACGGTCAAGAACAAGTACCCCCTGCCATTGATTAACTCTGCTTTCGAACCCCTGCAAGGTGCCACCATTTTCTCGAAGTTGGACCTCAGAAATGCCTATCACCTTGTCCGCGTCCGGGAGGGAGACGAATGGAAGACGGCCTTTAAAACCCCGCTCAGACACTTCGAGTACAAGGTAATGCCTTTTGGGTTGACCAACGCCCCTGCTGTCTTCCAGGCCCTTGTCAACGACGTTCTCCGTGATGTCCTTAACCGCTCTGTCTTTGTTTATCTGGACGACATCCTGATTTTCTCCCGCTCTATGGAAGAGCACATCCAGCATGTCCGCCGGGTCCTCCAACGCCTGCTGGAGAACAAGCTGTTCGTCAAGGCGGAGAAGTGTGAGTTCCACGTCTCCTCCATGGGGTTCCTCGGCTACATCATCGAGGGCGGCAAGATCCGGGCGGATCCCGAGAAGATCAAGGCGGTGACCGACTGGCCCCGTCCCACCAACGTCAAGCAGCTCCAACGCTTCCTGGGGTTTGCTAACTTCTACCGGCGTTTCATCAGGGACTACAGCCGGGTCGCTGCACCCCTCACCTAGCTCACCTCGCCCTCCGTGCCCTTCGTCTGGTCAGACAGAGTGGACTCCGCCTTGGCTGAGCTGCGCCGGCGCTTGACCTCCGCGCCCATCCCGCCAGTTCGTGGTGGAGGTGGACGCCTCATGTACCGGAGTAGGGGCGGTCCTTTCCCAACGCTCCGCTCTCGACCAGAGACTGCATCCCTGCGCCTTCTTCTCTCGCCGCCTGACCCCAGCGGAGGTCAATTACGATATCGGGAACCTGGAGCTCCTGGCAGTCAAACTGGCCCTGGAGGAATGGAGGCACTGGCTGGAGGGAGCAGAGATCCCCTTCCTGGTCTGGACTGACCACAAGAACCTCGCCTACGTCCAGACGGCCAAGCGCCTGAACTCTCGCCAGGCACGCTGGGCACTGTTCTTCGCCAGGTTCAATTTCACCCTGACCTACAGGCCTGGCTCCAAGAATACCGAGCCAGACGCCCTCTCCAGGCAGTTTGTCCCCGAAGAGGGTTCCGCGCACCCGGACACTATCCTCCCCTCCTCCTGCCTGGTGGCCGCCGCCACCTGGGAGATCCAGTCCGTCGTCCGGGAGGCCAAGCGCGTCCAGCCTGATCCAGGTAACGGCCCACCAAACCGGCACTTCTGGTGGGTCACCATGAGGGAGGACGCCCGCAACTTCGTCCTGGCGTGTACCGTCTGTGCTCGTGGGAAGGCTTCCCACCAACCACCTGCCGGGCTCCTCCGGCCGCTCCCTGTTCCCGGTCGGCCCTGGTCGCACGTCGCCCTGGACTTCGTCACCGGTCTGCCTCCCTCACACGGTAACACAGTCATTCTCACTATCGTGGACCGTTTCTCGAAGGCCGTGCATTTTGTTGCTCTCCCCAAACTCCCCTCTGCTTCAGAGACCGCGGACCTGATGGTGCTCCACGTCTTCCGTCTCCACGGGATCCCGGTGGACATCGTCTCCGACAGGGGTCCGCAGTTTATCTCCCAGGTATGGAAGGCCTTCTGCCGGGCCCTGGGGGCCACGGTCAGCCTCTCCTCCGGGTTCCACCCGCAGACCAACCAGGACCTGGGATCCGCCCTCCGCTGCGTGACGACCCGGGACCCCTCCGACTGGAGTACGTTCCTGCCGTGGATCGAGTACGCCCACAACTCGCTGTCCTCTGCGGCCACAGGTCAGTCTCCCTTTGAGTCCTCCCTGGGCTACCAACCCCCGCTGTTCCCTGCGCAGGAGGAGGAGCTCGCCGTCCCTTCGGTGCAGGACCACCTTCGCCGCTGCAGGAGGATATGGGGGGACACGAGGGCCGCGCTGCTCCGCACTGCTGAGCAGAACCGCCGCTTCGCCGACCGCCACCGGACCCCGGCTCCCGACTACCAGCCAGGTCAGATGGTTTGGCTCTCGTCCCGAGACCTGCCGCTCAAGTCTTTGTCCCGCAAACTCACCCCCCGTTTTGTTGGTCCATACAAGATCTTGTCCATCATTAACCCCTCGGTCGTTAAACTCCAGCTCCCCGCCATCATGCGCATTCACCCCTCCTTCCATGTCTCTCAGCTGAAGCCGGTGGTCTCCTGTCTCCTCCTGCTCCGGAGCCTCCTCCTCCGCTGGTCATCGGTAACCACCCGGCCTACATTGTCCGCCAGCTGCTGGACGTGCGTCCTCGTGGCCGTGGGCATCAGTACCTCGTGGACTGGGAGGGCTACGGCCCGGAGGAGCGCAGCTGGGTCTCCCGGGGAATGATCCTGGACCCAGAACTCGTCCGGGACTTCCATCGACGCCACCCGGACAAGCCTGGTGGGCCGCCAGGAGGCGCCCGTCGAGGGGGGGGTCCTGTCACGATCGGGGCCCGAGCCTGCCTGATGAGGATCAATCAGCGCGGCTGCAAGGGATTACCTCATCAAGCAGGCTTTATATCATCTGGCAGAGCCTGTCATCCGGCGTCACAGTGTAAAACTGCAAACCCAGGTACAACGTCTCGACCTGAAGCCCTGCTGACCCGCTCTTGTGTTATTCCCTGTCCTAACCTCCCTCTCTTCTGCCCAAGGACCTCCGCTCCAGCGTCACCCAGGACCTCCGTTCCAGCATTGCCCGTCTGGACCCCTGGTGCTGACTACGAGGTTCCTGTTCGCCACCCCGACACAGCCGGTGTCTACCATTCTCTCATACTGCACGAGGAGTGCACCAACTCAAGGACCATTCTCTCGTACTGCACAAGGAGTACCCCTGTGCTACCCCCCCAAGAACATTCATCCCCACCTGTTGCACATTCCTGTATGATTCTTGTCTGTTTGGGGGGAAACAATTAAAACACCCTAAACCGCTCCATTCTCTCTACTCCTGTGTTCGCTATTGGGCTCCACAAGAACCCCTATCCTCACAGTATCACTGTACATATTGGTGTTACATCTTGCATAAGATTGCCAATGGTTTGTTTGAACTGAGCTGAAGGAACAAAGTGATGAAGTTGGAGCCAGTGATGTAGTCGAGTCACTACATCTCGAGTCCGAGTCGAAGTCCGAGTCACCAAAGAAGAGCCTGAGCCTGAGTCAAGTCCGAATCGAGTCCCCATTACCCTAGTCCGAGTCCAAGTCCAAGTCATCAAGGTTCAGTCCACTCCACTCTGGCAGTCAAAGAGCTGACATACAAATAAAAAAAGGTCTACATTTAAACATAAATGACACAGCGGTCACCATTTCAAAGGGAGTTTATTTACTTTGTGACACAATAGCCAAACAAATGCAGTAGCCATCAATATCTTATGCCAAATTATTAGGGCATATTATTTTTTTTATAAATAGCTGTATTTATCAGAGTCCGAGTCTGCACCTTCCAAGTCCGAATGCAGTCAACACTCGAGTCCAAGTCCAAGTCCGAGTCATTGGTGCTCAAGTCCAAGTCGAGTCACGAGTCCTGAAAATCAGTCCAGGACTCAGACTCGAGCACTACAACCCTGGCTGGAGCTGACTGAAGATTGTTCCTGGACCAAGGGTGCAAAATAATCATGACATGGGCAGAACCTGAGCCATCGGACCAACCTGACCTTGCGGAGATGGAGAGAGAGACGTGTCTCCGGGCAGAGAGCCGTTCGGTCTACCGGTCTTGGATTTTGCCACCAGAGTGTGCAGCGTCATGCATCATGTGTGTTGGAGCCATATTGTGTAACGTTTAGGGGTTTGCTCTCCTCAGGGAGCAAAGCCCTAGCATTACCTGGTGGTACTTGACCTGTCTCTCTGCCTTAATTGCATTCATTGGCACCTGGTGTGTCTAGTTAAGGTGGCTTTATATGCTCTTCCGTGTTACTACTGACACCGTGAGTAATACCTGTGTGAGTAAACCTTATCGCTCCTTGCCATAGGAGGATAGTATGTTCGCTAATGTTCTTTGTTATCATGTCACTTTGATTGCCGTGTCAATCAGTTACGTTAATGTGTTATATCGCTGTGTGTATATGCCGCATCGTCGTCGGACGTATGTGTTGTGTTTTGGAGACTTGATTTCTCCCTGTAGCTTTACCTCTTCCGGAGACAAAAATATTCTCCTCTTTTGTTTGTATACAACTCCGTCGTTTGACGTGTGTACCAAATAACGTGTTTTGGAGACCGTGTTCTCTCCACTTTGTTTTCCCCCGTTATCGTGTTATTTTGAGATGCAGATTCATCTCCCTTTTGTTTACACGCCATTGTTTGCGTGTGCTGTTCGTTACACAAATTAAAGTAACAGTGCCTTGTTTGAAAACCAACATCTGCCTCTCGTCATCTGTTCTGTACTGCACCTGGGTCCAACACACCTACCAACTCGTAACAATATTGCTTATTTTAAATGTTTTCTTTTTGACCATCATGTGTTTGATATTTAGATTTAAATGTATTCTATATTGTGTATATATTTATCATGAAGCAGAAATAATTCATTCTGGTCATTTGGAATGATTGCTCCCCCTATGTTGATATGGCATTGGTAGGCCTAAGGTTCGCTGATTGATTATCATTATCAGGTGTCAAAATGGGTGTCTACCGGGAAGAAGGAAGGTTTTTGGTTTGGAAAGATGGGGTGATCATACAGTTTTCAGCCACACACACACTTAATACTCGCAGTAAAGGTTTTTTTTGTAGAGTTGTTCAGTCATTTGTCGTTTGGAATTGTGAATCCTAATGCTTGGAATTCGATGGGATCACAATAATCAACGTTTGATTTGTATCTACTGTACGACTCAACTGGATTGTTTGCTGGAAAGTGCGTCTGAAAAGTTTTACCCCGATCTGATCTCGGTTTATGACGTTTGAGAACATACAGTACAGTCCACTCTAGGGACGTAGCTGAGCGCTGCCTAGAGAATGTGTGTGAATTCCGCATGTTAGCCCAGATAATCCTGCTAACATGTTGACCTTTTCAGAGCATGAAAACACACAGACCCTAACTCCTATCAGGCTGCTGGCTGTTTGGGCATGTCACTCTCCGGCCAGTCCCTGTGAAATGGCAATTTAATAATAATAATAACTTTATTTGTATAGCACCTTTCATACAGGGGATTGCAGTTCAAAGTGCTTTACATCAGTAAGAAATAAGACATAGAATCTGTGTAAAACAAGCAGCAAGAGCAAAGCATAAAGTTGGATATATTAATCAAATCATATCAGAACCTCCAATAGGCTTCTGTAATCTGTTACAAAACATGATACAGGTCAGAGTATGCACCCAGCGGATAGTGGGGCGTAGAGATAAAAGTAAAAATAATAAAATAATAGCAAGGGTAAAATGAGCAAACATATAAAATCACATTAGGATCTAACATCCCAACATAGAACACCAAATCACAGTTCTTCACATTAGGATCCAACGTCCGAACAGGCCTCCCTGTTTATGGCTCGATCATCACACATAATATAGACCATTTTAAAACGATAAAAGAGTAGCAAAATAGTAGCAATAGTGTAGTGCTGTAGCTTTAGTGATTTTAGATCACAGGGACTCGAACCCATACTGTAGAGCAGGCCCGGACTGGCCATCGGGAGCACCGGGAGTTTTCCCGGTGGCCTGGCCTGCACAGATAAAAAAAAAAAAAAATTATATAAAAAAAAAAAAATTATATATTTTTTTATTATATTTTTTTTTTTTTTTTTTTGCCAGGCCATTGTTTCTAGTTGTGGCGGCGGCGCGGCGCGATAGTTAGATAACCTAGGTGGGTGGGGAACAACCAGGATTTCACTGTCTGCGACAGAGTTGGAGAACTATCTGACTCTCTCTCTCACACACACAATGGAGCCGTGCTGCCGCTTGTGATTGGTGGAGGCGGGACCAGGCGATACAACTGATTGACAGCGGAGGCGGCGAATGGAATGGCAGATGGCACACCCACTTTTCTGAAAGGAGTTGTTGATTGATTGATTGAAAACTTTATTAACAGATTGCAGAATGGGTACAATACAGTACAGCTCAATACACACAATAGACCTATCTCAAACCCTGCCCCTTTTCTTGATCCTCCAATCACAGCTGTCGCTTACCTCTGACTTCCTCGTACAAACAAACTTTGTTTGTACGAGGAAGTCAGAGGTAAGCGACAGCTGTGATTGGAGGATCAAGAAAAGGGGCAGGGTTTTGAGACAGGTCCATTGTTAAGGGGTTGCAGACCAGAGAAAGACTTTCGTCTTGTTTACATCAGGGTCCCCCATTTTCAATTCATCAGGACATATATGACATACATGACATACAGATAGACAGTACTGCTACATCTATACATTTATGACATACCAGATTTGCAAATACAGTACTGTTTGTGATACAAAAAGAGTACAGAAAAGGGAGTATATACATTTGACTTGAAATCTGTACATTGGAGGAGGTTGGGTGGGGTTGTGTTGTGGGGGTTGGGTAGGGAGGGGTTGGGGGGGGAAATTGTACAACTGTTAAATCTGACATTACAAAAAACAATATGTGGTGGTTATGATTGGGGCTGAAGTTGAATAAACAATGTATGAAAGAGAAAGTCAAAATAATTCCAAGATCATTCAAAGATTACACACCTTTGCCACATTGGCTACAAACATAATCACTGCAAAGTTATCAAAAAAAATAAGAATCTGATCAGACACAAGGGTTAAGTTGTTGTTCCCTTTCTAATTTCCTCAAAAACATCTAGTCTAGTTAATGTGATCAATATTATTTGACAATTGATGCTTTTTGTTGGAAATTTCAGTCAGTGAGCTCATACTTTGAGCTCATTTTATAGTTAAAATGATTGAGACAACGCAATCTTCTGTCTTCGTTGTGCATGCATGCGTGTGCTCACTATTCTGGCAGTGGCTACTGTTATTATAGTATTGTAATGAAAGGTCTGTTATTTAATGTTTGTGTAAAGGGCTATTTTAACCGTTGACGGGTAGTGCATCAGTAAAGTGAATATGGTATTGTGCTCTTGCTCTGTTTGAATAGGTGGAGAGAGTGGTTAACTGTATTATAATAGTAAATAGAAAAATATGTTGTGCTCTTGCTTTTTTCTTTTTGAAGGTGGAGAGTGAAGCATTGCTAGTGCCACAACAGTTTTATTTGAGGTTCATAACAGTACATTGTACTAAGCAATTGTTGGCTCATTAGTTTGTGATTCACATGCACTAAAATTCACCAGAAAATTAAGTCTTTGTAACAAAACATTTCCGGGTGGGGGACCCCCAGACCCGCCGCTTAAAAGGTGGCCTGATTGGGGCTATATTTCGCGCTATATCTCCCGGTATGAATTATTTCCCCAGTCCGGCCCTGCTGTAGAGTGATTTTAGATCACAGGGACTCGAACCCATACGCTTTTAAGAAGAAAAAAATTCTAGCTTGTTTCTGAATCAAGCTGGCTGGCGGGGCCTGGTTTGACCGTTGAGCTCCACGCCATCTTGGACAATCCCTCCCAACCCACTACACACAGACTTGGCTGAAAGAAGGAGCACGTTCAGTGTTAGAGTAAGACTAGATGTAACACTGAACGGCACAGGAAGTCCTTCATTCCAACAGCCATTAGACTCTAATGCATCACTGTGCCTCACTGCATCACTGAGCACATGGGTGACAGTACAGGCTGGCGAAATCTTCCTGGACACTTTCAAATGTTTACGCTTCTCACAATCTTCCTGGACACTTTACACTTAAAATGTTTACACTTATTACTGCACATTTTACTGCATATTTCTGTATATTTTGGCAGGATAGTTGTATAATAAGATTTTCGAATGTATATACATACCAGAATGTATTTTGCCGTATTTTATTCTTTATTTTATTCTTATTTTTAATATGACTATTGTAGTGATTGTACATAATTCACACAGAACTGTTGTTGGGAATATTGGTTCCCCCCGAACGATTTAGGGTGTGGCACTTCCTGCCACCGGCATTCATTCTAGCTTTCCAGTAACGTACTGAGCTTGTGTTTTGTTTGTGCTGATGTATATTAAAGGAGTGTAGTGGCTACTGGGACATAATTCACGGCGTCCTAGCCTTAGGTGGTGTTGACTACATCTCCCGTGATCCTTAGCGGGGGATGACGTAGTTAAAGTGAGACGAATGAAAGATGAATACCAGTGTTGTTGTGCGACAGTAGAGTGCGTATTAAAATAGTATTATTGCATCGGAACACGACTCCGTTTTCACTATTATTACCTGCATTCCTACATTGGTGACCCTGACGTTTCTCCTGGACGTATTTCGGAGATTACATTGAACATGCCTGATGAACAACAGAACGCGGATCGCAGCACTTTGAACGCCGTTTCACTCAAGCTGCCGGAGTTTTGGGAGCGGAGCGCCAACGCTTGGTTTGCACAGGCTGAAGCCCAATTCGCTCTCCGGGACATTACCGCGGACGCCACAAAGTACTACTATGTGGTAGCAGCCCTGACGAACTCAACTGCGGCGAGAGTGGTGAGTTTGCTGGAAAACCCACCTACACACGACAAATATGTGGCTATAAAAACACACCTGAAGGAGGCTTTCGGTCTGTCTGAATCTGACCGTGCTCGCCAGCTTCTCTCTCTACCTGGATTGGGTGACTCAAAGCCCTCTGAATTGATGGATCACATGTTAGCTCTGCTGGGGGACCATGGGCCATGTTTTCTATTTAAGGAGCTTTTCTTGCAACAACTGCCAGACTATGTGCGTTTACCTATGGCTAATTCCATCAAAACTGACTTTCGCCAGCTAGCTAGGGAAGCGGATGTATTTTTCTCAGCTGGGAAGAGGTGTGTGGCAGCATCAGCCTACACCGTTGATGAGCAGGGTTTCCAGCCACTCTCTATCTCTGCCGCGGCTATGCCCCGCCGGGTGAGGCCGTCGGGGTTGTGTTTTTACCACGCAAAGTTTGGGAACAAAGCTAAAAAGTGTTTGCCACCTTGTAACTACGGGGGGTCGGGAAACGCACTGGCTGCCACTCATTAGCAGCCGTGAGTGTTGGCCATCCTGTAGGCTTGCTGTACGTCACCGACTCACTCTCCGGCCGCCGTTTTTTATGTGACACGGGTGCCCAGGTGAGCGTGTTGTCCACTCAGGATTTTCACTCAGCGAGACGGGGCCCTGCCCTTGAAGCTGCCAATGGCAGTGCGATCCCTACATTTGGCAAACGCACCGTGGCATTGTGTTTTGCTGACCAGCGTTTCAGCTGGGATTTTGTGTTGGCCAAGGTGTCCACTCCCCTCCTAGGCGCTGACTTTCTCTGCGCCAACAGTCTCTTGGTAGACGTGGGGAATCGCCGGCTCGTCAATGCTGAGACTTTTGGCTCCTTAGCATGTGAGCGCAGTGACACGGCCACAATGACATTGTCCAGCGCCGTCGCGCCCACTGATGATTTCTCCCGCCTCCTGTTGGAGTTCTCGGACATCACAACACCCACCTTCTCGTCCGCGGCCACTAAGCATGGAGTCGTGCATTACATCTCCACGGAGGGCCCGCCAGTACATGCTAGGGCTCGTCGTCTCGACCCACACAAGCTAACCATCGCTAGGAATGAGTTTGCCTCCATGGAGGCACTGGGCATCGTTCGTCGGTCCGACAGTCCTTGGACCTCGCCGCTCCATCTCGTTCCAAAGGCCAACGGCGGCTGGCGTCCGTGTGGCGACTACCGGCGCCTTAATGACGCCACTACACCTGATCGTTACCCGGTTCCACACATACAAGATTTTTCAGCCCACCTGGCTGGAGCGTCTGTTTTTTCAAAGGTGGATCTGGTGAGAGGATACCACCAGGTGCCGGTTAGCCCTCAGGACATCCCCAAGACGGCAGTTATAACCCCATTCGGGCTCTTTGAATTTTTGAGGATGCCTTTTGGCCTCAAAAATGCGGCTCAGACCTTTCAGAGGTTAATGGACGCCATGCTGCGCAACCTGTCTTTCGTGTTCGTCTACCTAGACGATATCCTGATAGCCAGCACGTCCAAGGCGGAACACCTAACACACCTCCGACTCCTCTTCAGTCGCCTCAGAGAGCATGGATTAATCATCAACCCAGCAAAGTGTCAGTTTGGTCTGCCTGCCATGGACTTCCTTGGCCACCACATCACTACTGCTGGAGCGGTCCCATTACCAGTAAAGGTGGAAGCGGTGCTGCGCCTCCCACGCCCTACCACGGTTAGGGCCTTGCAGGAGTTCCTGGGGATGGTGAATTTCTACCATCGGTTCATCCCTCAGGCTGCCCACCTAATGCACCCCCTGTATGGGGCTCTCAAGGGCAAGACTCCCAAGCATGCCATCGCCTGGTCCGACGACATGTCAAAGGCGTTCTCGGATACCAAGGAGGCCCTTGCGAGTGCAACCATGCTGACGCACCCCGTGCCTGAGGCTCCCGTGGCATTGACAACTGATGCCTCGGATTATGCCGTTGGAGGCGTATATGAACAGTTGGTTGAGGGCATTTGGCAACCCCTGGCGTTCTTCAGCCGACAGCTCCGTTCTAGCGAACAGAAGTACAGCACCTTTGACCGTGAGCTCCTCGCCCTGTACTTGGCGGTCAGACATTTCCGTTTCCTGCTGGAGGCTCGCCCTTTCACTGTTTTTGTAGACCACAAACCATTAATTTTTGCTATGTCGAAGGTGTCTGAACCGTGGTCTGCCAGGCAACAGCGCCATCTGGCTTTCATCTCTGAGTTCACCACTGACATCCAGCATGTGGCGGGGAAGGACAACCCCGTGGCTGAATGCCTCTCGCGGGCCGCCATTGGTGCTGTCCACCTGGGAATTGATTACGCCCGTATGGCTGCGGATCAGGTTTCAGACCCAGACATCCAGGCATGCAGGACGGCGGTTACTGGCCTCCAGTTGGCGGACGTCCCCTTCGTTGATGATGGCACGACGCTGCTATGTGATGTATCTATGGCGCAGCCAAGGCCAGTTGTTCCACGGGCATGGAGACGACAAGTTTTCGACGCTATCCATGGCCTTTCGCACCCGGGCAGGAAACCATCACAGCGCCTAATGGCAGCAAAATTCGTCTGGCCCAGGATGAAAGTTGACATTGGAGGTTGGGTCAAGACCTGCATGGCATGCCAACGCGCGAAGGTCCATCGACATGTTAAAGCCCCGTTGGAGCGGTTTGATGTAACTGAGAGGCGTTTTGACCACATCAACGTGGATCTGGTGGGACCCCTTCCTCCCTCCAGGGGGTACACTCACCTTCTGACGATGGTGGACAGGACCACCCGTTGGCCGGAGGCTGTCCCACTCACTGCGACTACTACAGCTGACGTGGCTCGCGCATTCATCGGTACCTGGGTCACCCGGTTCGGTGTTCCCTCTGATCTGTCCTCTGACCGAGGGGCCCAATTCACTTCCGCGTTATGGACTTCCATTACCCAGCAGTTGGGTGTCTCCCTCCACCGCACTACGGCTTACCATCCACAGGCCAATGGCCTGTGTGAACGTTTTCACAGGTCGATGAAAGCTGCTCTCAAGGCCGATCTCCGAGGCGACACCTGGGTCGACAGACTTCCTTGGGTGATGCTGGGGCTCCGTACTGCACCTAAGGAGGACCTTCTTTCATCTTCAGCTGAGCTGGTATACGGCCAACCCCTCCGTGTCCCAGGGGATTTTCTTCCCTGTGTTACGGCCTCCTGGTCAGCACTGGAACACCATAGGATCGAGGCCTCTGCCAAGAATCTTCGCAAACTGCATGCTACCATGTCCTCCCTCCTCACTCCCCCCCCACCCCCCCCTCCCTCATCTTTCTCTGCCGAAGACTTTGCGATCTTCTTTGAGGAAAAAGTGGAGAACATCCGCAGCTCCTTCTCCCAACCCCCACCCATTCCAAATGCTGAATCGAGAACCTCATCCTTCACTCTGTCATCTTTCTCTCCCATTACAGAAGCAGAGACCCTGACACTGGTAACGTCAAACCGTCCGACTACTTGCCAGCTGGACCAGCTACCCTCCCCACTCCTCCAGACCATAGCACCAGACATCCTCCCATTCCTAACTGCAACCATCAACTCCTCACTCAACTCGGGGGTGGTCCCCACCTCCCTAAAACAAGCCAGAGTCACGCCGGTCATAAAAATACCAACCCTGAACCCTACCGTCATAGGCAACTACCGTCCTGTCTCTCTTCTCTCCTTCCTTTCTAAAACACTTGAACGTGCTGTATCCAACCAACTTACTACTTATCTCTTACAGAATGACCTCCTAGACCCTAATCAGTCAGGCTTCAGGACTGGTCACTCCACAGAGACAGCCCTCATTGCGGTCACAGAGGCACTTCACTTAGCAAAAGCGAAAGGCCTCTCCTCTGTCCTGATTCTCCTAGATCTATCTGCAGCCTTCGACACAGTCAACCACCAGATCCTCCTTGCGGCCCTCGCAGGAATGGGAGTGGCTGGCTCTGCGCTGACATGGCTGTCATCATACCTCAATGACCGCTCCTACCAAGTGTCATGGAGAGGGACCCTGTCGGCCACCCGCCCCCTGCGGACGGGTGTCCCCCAGGGCTCGGTTTTAGGACCCCTTCTCTTCTCCCTCTACACTAAATCACTGGGTAACATTATCACGTCTCATGGCTTCTCCTACCATTGTTATGCCGACGATACTCAACTCTTCCTCTCCTTCCCTCCCTCAGATATCCACGTCTCTGTGCGGATCTCGGCCTGTCTGTCCGACATCTCAGCCTGGATGACGTCCAACCACCTCAAACTGAACCTAAGCAAAACAGAATTGCTCCACCTGCCGGCCAAATCCTCCCCCCTAACCGACCTTTCAATCACAGTCGAGAATGCAGCTGTGACTGCGTCCCCGACCGCCAAGAACCTTGGTGTTGTCCTCGACGACCAGTTGAACTTCTCTGCTCACATCGCAGCGACGACCAGAACCTGCCGATTCCTCCTGAGCAACGTCAGAAGGATACGCCCCTTCCTGACAAAAGAAGCCACCCAACTCCTCGTCCAATCAACAGTCATCTCCCGCCTCGACTACTGCAATGCACTGCTCGCTGGCCTCCCGGCCACTGCCACTAAGCCTCTTCAACTCATTCAGAACGCAGCGGCCCGCCTGATCTCAAACCTACCGAAGTCGGCCCATGTCACCCCACTTCTTAGGGACCTGCACTGGCTCCCCATTGCTGCACGAATCCGCTTCAAGGCCCTCGACCTAGCATACCGTGCGGCAAAGGGAACCGCTCCCGCCTACCTCCGGTCAATGGTCTCTAACTACACACCCTCAAGACCCCTACGCTCTGCATCTTCTGGCCGCCTCAGACCTACTCCTATTTAAGCTCCGGGAGGGTCATCAAAGAGAAGTCGCCTATTCTCAGTCCTTGCCCCACAATGGTGGAATGAACTACCCACCCCAGTTAGGACAGCCGAATCACGTCCAATCTTTCGCCGTCGACTAAAGACGCACTTCTTCAACCATTATCTGAATTAAAAATAAAAAAAAAAAAAAAAAAAAAAAAAAATCTAACCCTAACTAACCGTACTGTCATGCACTTGTCCTAATAAACTAACCTACACTGTAGCACTCAACACTTTGATGAACATTGTTGCTCAGCTGATAGAGTTGTGCCCTTCCTGATGGCTTGTCGTACAGAACTTGTAAGTCGCTTTGGATAAAAGCGTCAGCTAAATGACTAAATGTAAATGTAAATGTAAATGCTCTGCTGGACAAGGCCAAGGTTTTCTTGCCCACCCCCACCTCGTGCCACGGCGTTCCAAGGGTGCGTGTCCCGCCTGATCTGCAAGCAGCGGGGTACGTGTTTATCCGCTGCGACGCCCATCGAGGCCCCCTACAGCCACCCTACGATGGTCCTTACCGGGTTGTGAAGGCAGGCGATAAGACCTTCGTCGTTGACATGGGGGGGAGGGAAGAACGGATCTCGGTGGATCGCCTGAAGCCTGCTCACCTGGATTTGGACCGCCCCATTGAGTTGGCCCAACCGCCCCGCCGCGGTCGGCCCCCTGGTAGGGCAGTCCCGACGCCTACTCTAGCTACGGCGGACCCTCGGACCTGCCGTCCGAGGCCTGTTCAGGGCCAGCCTACTGCTTTACCACTGCCTCGGGTTCCTGTGCCTGCCCAGGGGTACCGGAGTCGTTTTGGGCGGGTCGTCAGAGCCCCTGGAAGTTTTTTGGGGCCAGTTCTTGTGAATTCTGGGGGGACGTGTGTAGTGGCTACTGGGACATAATTCACGGCGTCCTAGCCTTAGGTGGTGTTGACTACATCTCCTGTGATCCTTAGCGGGGGATGACGTAGTTAAAGTGAGACGAATGAAAGATGAATACCAGTGTTGTTGTGCGACAGTAGAGTGCGTATTAAAATAGTATTATTGCATCGGAACACGACTCCGTTTTCACTATTATTACCTGCATTCCTACATTACCTTACATTCAGCTTTGCAACACCACCTCTGACTCCCGTCTCTCAGCACTACACTATATTCCTTTTTTTTTTTTTTTTTTTTATCCACTTTTTCTCCCATTTTCTATTTTTCTCCCATCCCAATTTCATATCATCCAATTCAACCCTCCCCTGTCTCGAACGCTGTTTCTTGCCTCCCACAAGCCGGCTGCAATGTGGACTAAGTCATACATAGCACGAGTCCCCTCCGATACTCGAGGTAACAGCAGTCGCATCTTATCACCTGCACGGCGCGATCTTTCAGCGTCAGGGGTCTGCGCTTTGGAGGGGCGCCGCCCCCATCGCTTCCTGATTCTACTGCGCAGGCGCACCAACCGACCTGTAGGAGTCGCTGTCCACAACGCCCGATCCCCACCCATCAGTTTCCCACCCCCTAATACTGCCAATGTATTAGTACGGACGACCAGCTAAACTGAAAGCAATGTGGAGCGCTGGGCTCGAACAGGCGAACCCAGCGTCTCCAGTATTCGTGGTGAGCGCCTTGCCCACTGCACCACGTAGCCGCCCTCTATATTCTTTTTCTTTCAGCTTTTTCTGGCCACGCAGGACCGATAGAGGGAGAGAGGGAGAACGGGAAGAGAGGTAGGGAAGACATGCGGCAAATGGTCGCCGGGACTGGGAAACGAACACGGGTCGACCGCTTCGCAACTCAGCACGCTATGTGGTGTGCTACTGGAGCACCCTAATATGACTATATTCTTATTCTTATTTTAGTCTAGTGACCAGCTAAATGTTTATTGTTGTTCAATGTGAGCGATCTGTAGTGCCGAATTTCCCTCTGAATTATTAAAGGATTTCTATTCTATTCTAATTAACCAAAGATAACGATAGGTTATGTAGATAACCTAGTTATATTAGTATTGGCTAAGCGTCCCGCTCTGAGCCTTACGAGATACTCTATATCTCCTGTGATACCTAATGTATCTCCCACGAACAAAAAACACATGCACCCCACCTGTATGGGGCCCCGCCCCTTATGGTGGTACCACCCATATAACCATGACTCTGGTCATGAAACACCCTTCCTCGCCAAAAACCCGTCCCAGGAAAAGACCCCTCAAGAGGGAACTCAGGGCGCGCAGAGCGGGACGCTTAGCCAATACTAATATAACTAGGTTATCTACATAACCTATCGTTATATTTCGTATAGCATCGCGTCCCGCTCTGAGCCTTACGAGATAATGGGGAAGAGCGGGCGCGAGACCCGACAGATGTACCCCCTGAGGACCCGTAAGCCCACATCAAGGGGTGCGGGGAGCCCTGTCACCCCATCCTTCCTAACGAAGGGGGGGCGCAGTCAACTCCACCTGAATGCGAACAAGAGGGAGCCAGAACCCCTTGAACACACCGTACAGGCGGAACCACGTGTGACTCAACACACTGCGGCCCATACCCATACACTCCTGCTACCCGACCAAAGGACGGGAAGCAGGAAAGGCCACAGACCCCAGAACCGCCTGGGAGACAGAACCCCCGGTCATGTCCATGAGGAAAAACCTTACAAAGGAGCCCGGGGAGGACCATGAAGCTGCAGCACAGATGGCCTCCACCGAGGCCCCACCCAGGAGAGCGGCAGAGGCAGCCACCCCACGAGTGGAGTGCGCCCTGACGCCCCCAGGGGGATCCTGCCCAGCCAGCGTGTAGCAGAGGGTAACACCCTCGCACGACCAATGGGACAGGCGCTGCTCCGACAGTGCCTTACCAGCACGAGCCCCACCGTAACAGACAAAAAGCTGGTCGGTAACCCTGAAATCCTGAGTACGGCTGAGGTAAATCCCCAAGCACGGACTGGACATGACAGGTGAAGGCCCGCATCTAACTCACCAGTGTGAGGAGGAGGACGAAACGCCTGAACCACAATATCCCGGGAGCGGAAGGAACTCCGGATATTCTTAGGCACGAAAGCAGGATTAGGTCGCAGAGTGACACCGCAATCGGTCCGAAAAGACAGGCACTCTGGACGTACCGAGAGAGCACCGAGCTCACCTACGCGTTTAGCGGAAGTGACAGCCAGAAGGAACGCGGTCCTGAAGGACAGCTGTCCCAACGGCGCCCGCTCGAGCGGCTCAAACGGGGCCAAGGACAACCGACCGAGGACCAATTGAAGATCCCAAGTCGGAGCCAAGGAGCGTTGCACCGGCTTAACGCGTCGAGCGCCAAGCAGGAAACGCTTCACAAGAGGGTGGCTGAACAAGACATCCCCTCAAACCCCTCATGATAGGAGGATATAGCTGCTGCATATACCCTCACCGTCGAAGCCGACAGTCTATCAAGGAGAGACTGGAGGTAACTAAGGACAGCAACCAGGGGGCAGGAGACTGAGTCCTGGCCCCCCGCCTTACACCACACTTGGAACATACGTCATCTGCCCGCGTAAGCGCGACAGTGGAGGGAGCATGCGCATTCCAGATGGTAACACCATCAGGATCAAGGACCTGCGCCCCTCAACGTACCCGTCCCAACAACTGACCTAACAGATGTATGGGGAAGAATCCCTGGTGGCACGGCATCGGTCCCAGACCTGCCTGGCCATGTCCAGACGCAATCCTCACCCGTCAGGATGAGGGCCGCCCCGCGACAGTACACCTGCACCCACATTCTCCCTGCCGGGGATGTGGGGAGCCCTTAGGCCGCGCAGATGGAGGACGCCCATAGCCAGCCGCCCGCCGCCTGGTGCAGACAGGGGGAGCGTACTCCTCCCTGTCTGTCGATACACGACACTGACGTCGTATCGTCCGTCCTGATCAACACCATTTGTGGACCAGAAGGACCGCTTTCAACACCAACACATTGAACGTAGCGCAGACCGGGCAGCATGGTTTGCCAGCTGCCCCCTACTGCGTTGGCCCGACGCGTCACCAGCGAGGGAGGCGTCGGTGAAAATGCGACGTGAGACAGCGCCGTAACCGTCCTAGGACGGAACCTCCCGAGCGTGTTGACAACACGCTCTGAGATGGATGCCCATAGCCCTCCAACCGTTGACTGGGAAGAGGAATACTCTACATCCAGTCTACAGCAACCCCAGGCTGGTAGAGACCTGCCTGGTACGAGACCTGACGATCCACCTTGACCGCGAAGGACCAGAACGTCATCAGGGCAGAACACTCCGTAACCCCGGATGACGCAGAGGCCCCAGTGCGGCCTCCACGCACTTGGTGAAGATGCGGGGAGCCAGAGAAAACCGAACGGCAGCCTCTGGTACTCATACGCTAACCCTGCAAAGGAAGGGTAGGTAAGCCCTAGGATGGAAGATCGGGGATGCGCATACGCATCCTACAGGTCTATGGAGGAGAACCAGACCCCCACCTGACAGTGTTCAACAGGTAGGAGACGATCCAAAAAATGCTGAACCTTCCCATGGGACAGGTCCAGCCTGGGTCTTACACCCCTCCCTCCCGACTTCTCGGGCAGAGAACACCGGGAGGAGAACGCCACGACGATGGCTTGCTTCGTCCACAGAGATTGGATCTCGTCGACCAGAGCTGTCCCTGCTGGAGACCCCGACAACAGGGTCTGTACCAAACATGAAAACGGGTGGGGTTGTGTAAACACAAGTCCCCGCCTCACCATTCTCTCCATCTACCTCGACATATGGTACTGCCGTAGTCATATGTGACGACACTCCCAACGCACCCGCCGTCACGTGGCGCAGGTCCGCCAGGAACTGTAGATAGTTGGCCCGGTCCCCCCCGCTGTGCGAAGACAACCCTGGAATCGTGCGAGGAGCGCGTTCCGTGTCGGAACACCTGACCCTGACACCACCCACGAGGCAATCGCACCCAAGGGGGAACCCCGACAGAAAAGGGCCTGTCTGATACGGGGGGCTTCCGATCAAAAAAGCCCCCCCACTGAACACCCCTCCAGAACATGCTGAAGGAGTTGTTCTGCAGCCGGACATGCAAGGTGTAAGGTCCCCATGGGTTCCTACACACCGTAGCCCTGCAGTGATATCACTACCACCCCAAACCATGTGAGCTGCGACCACTTGCCAATATTCCAGGAGTGGGAGCACCAACATGATACCTGGCCTGGCGAAGGCGAGGCCGGGGAAGCCCGCACTGTGTGCCTCAAAAGGTTTCGAGCCCCCCTGCTGACAACACTTAAGTTGACAGACGTAACACCAGGCTCAACCAACACAGTTCAAGGTGTGGGAGCCGCTTGACAGCACAACATTCTCACGGACAGACCCAGGCTCAGCCATCAACTGGGTGTCAGCCCCTGTCTCCATGAGAAGCGAAGAATGGGGCCGCATACGCTTCAAGAAGGTCCGCGGCCCGCAGCCAAAGGAACACACCCAGAGCCCCGCTTCTGAGGGTAACAGAAAGCGGACTGAGCGGGGAGCGGGCTGCTCGCGGCAAAATGACGACGGAGTGGTTTACCAACACCGAAATCACCCAAAATGGCCGATCCCTCGGCCGCCAAGACTGTCGGCCTCGCGATACCCTGTCGATTCTCCAACCAGGGCACCACTGGCGGGGGAAACATGGCCGCCTGTCGAGGGCCCCGTCATCGCCGCTGACGAGGCCGTGCTCTCTCTTCTTCTGGCTGCGCGGTGTGAGGCGGTGTAGGGCCTAGGACAATACCGCCCGCGCTCCAGCAGAAGACCAAAATCCCCTGCGGAGAGGGGAACCCTGAGCGGTTATAGCTTGCGGCTGGGTCAAAGCTAATAACGTCAACATCCTCGACGGAGTGGTTTACCAACACCGTGCGCGATGTGTCGACGTCGGCCGGCCCTCAAGGCCCCTCCACCAGACACCATTTCTGTAATAGAAAAAACACCAATTCGAACACAGTTCTAATCGTTGCCAATTCCATACCGTGGCGGTACAAGCCTTAACAGCCCACCAGCCACTCGCCAGGCCGACCCATGGTGTCGGCCGGGCGGGGCATTGTTTCAATATATCAAAAACAAAGGACTGACGTTAACATGGAGCACCAGTGGTGATTGCAAACAGCACCCTCCACTGTGGTGTGGACCATGAAAAGGTTAAATGAATAAAAGAGCTAAACCACAAAAACTGTAGAATGAGCAAACCCATACACACAAAGTTTAAGGGGAGACGGACCAGACCCGTCTTCATTCAAAATATTCACAACAGAACACCAGCCCTAGTTTAGCCCATTTACCAAAAAAGGTAAACAAAGCCCCCCCCCCGCACTACTCCCCCAGTATACCGATTGACCGTCAGTATGAATGGTTTGAGAGGAGAGAAAGCTTGTAGCAAGACAGACCTTCTCATAGCAGAGTGACAAAATGAAACAATAGCCCCCTACACAGGGCCGCCCCAGGAGATGGGGGGCCTCGCGTCTAAAAACGCACAGGGCCTCACATTTCTCCCAAGCGGCCCTGCCCTTACACTACTGCAGCCTAACGCCAGGCAATGTGGAACCCAAGACAACAATTGCCTGTGCACAGACACGCAACATGTTTACCATGTCGGCTGGACCCATAGCCCCACTACCCGACGCCAACCCAGATGGGAACACCGTTCAACAAACCCCGCCGGAACACAAGGTAATACCTGGCTAGAACCTAGCCACGACCTACCCCGTTGTCAACCCATTTACCCGAAAAAGGTAAATAGAACTCAAAACCCCACAACAGCTACCGACTGACCTTCATTGATGAACCGGGCAAGAGGCGGGAGAGTGACAACATCTCACGGCGGAGACATTAAAACAGCATAGCAATTAGCAGTAGTGATAGCATGCGGCAGTAGCGATAGCATGTTAGCATAGCTTTAGATGTTTTAGCAGCACGCCCAAGACAGCTTGGAAACCGTTCCCTGCAGAGAACGTTCACCAAACCATCTTGCCCCTGGCGCCAACACACAACAAGGTTGTGTTAACAACACAAACCAGCATTACTAACACTAATACCCATGCCTGAAGACACAGGGCCTACCTGAGTACAAGCTGGCCCGACAGCCAGCCTTGTACAGCTGAACCTCGATGTGCAGTCATCAAACGAGGAACATCACAGGCCCGTCGTGTCGCCGAAAACATGCGTCGAAGATGCCAGGGGCCAGCAACCTCCTGTAAGCTTCCAACATTATTAATCTTCCTTAATCTTTTCATTCCGCTAGCTCGTATGGTGCAAGCATCCAGTACGCTGGGACGAAAATAGAGGAAGGGTGTTTCATGACCAGAGTCATGGTTATATGGGTGGTACCACCATAAGGGGCGGGGCCCCATACAGGTGGGGTGCATGTGTTTTTTGTTCGTGGGAGATACATTAGGTATCACAGGAGATATAGAGTATCTCGTAAGGCTCAGAGCGGGACGCGATGCTATACGAAATATAACAGCGTAATGGCAGGTGGCATCGATCTATCGTTGAGGACCATAAGTTAGATGGAATTTTGGAATTTATTTATTTTCCGGTGGAAATTACATTTTTGTCCATTTCTTTTGGTATGCATTGGTGCATAGCTGTAGTACACATAATATCAAAAAAAGAGGAAATCCACATTCGGGAAATATGTTTTAAGGGCAGATTTTCCCCTTTTTGTCTAAGAATTTGCACAAGTTATGGTTTCCAAGTCTCGTGAGATGAGTGTGCTTTGTACTTGGAATACTATAATACAAAAGGATCTACATAGTGAGTTGTAAAAAAAACAACTAAAACTAAAAAACTAACTCTGAGACTTTGGATTGTTGGCATCAGTAACGTAATAAATATGCAGGCTCTGTACCAGTGTTAATTTAGTCAACGAAAATGATGACTAAATATGGTCGGCAGCGAAGCATTTCCCCTGACGACAACGAGACGAGACGTCACGTTAATGTAGATCATGTGACACTAACGTGACTAAATAATTAATGTAATTAATTATTAAAAAAGACTAAATCGAGACTAAACGAAAAAGACTAAGACTAAAATGCTCAGACCTGTAGTTGACTAAAACTTGACTAAACAAAAAATAGATAACGGTGACTAAATATGATGAAAACGAAAAAGAGCATTTGACACATGACTAAGACTAAAATTAAAAATAGCTGACGAAATTAACACTGCTCTGTACTGTTCTAGCTTCTCCAGAAGAACGCCTGCCACTGTGCCGTGAAGCAGGGTTGACAGTAAACATGGAGGTGCTCGTCCCAGCCTGAGCGCGGCTGAATGAAAGAGGGCTCTTCCATCTCCCGTGACTAGCCTCTTCATCACACGCCATGTGGTGGTGATTCGTTGGGCTTACTCATGTTACTCCCCCAAACAAATTAATATTTCATATATATAGCCACTTGAGAGAATCCAGCCCCGGGGGTGGTATGACACCCCTCCAGTCTGTGCTGTGTTCTCACATAAAGGGTCTCCCAAAAAAAAAAAAAAAAGGGTCTATTTTTGGGTCCCTATCGGTCCAGCGAGAGGGGGGGCGTCTCACACACACACAGGAAGTCTTCGTGTCACCGCCACCGAGGAGGACGACCCGGGACAATACGAGCCTCTGTCCGTGTGACACACGCCGCTGAGCAGATCGTCTCCCTCAGACTAGATGACGTGGCAGACAGGCTCCTGTGTGACCTCAGCTACGGTTGCATAGCCGCTGGTCGAAGGCGTTTTTTTTTTTTATGGCTTCCTTCAGTAGATAGTGATGACGATTAAAACGGTCGTAAGAGATAAACACACGCATCCCTTCGTTCGAGATGTCAACAGTCCAGCTATCTGAGGATATCCTCTGAGCGACTACAGACTGCTTTCACGTCTTCCATTTGTAAGTTCCCGACTGCTGGAGTGTAAACAATGCAGTTAATTGCACTGGTCTATAGATTAAACAAATATTGCATCATCAGAAGATCGTTACTGAAGTGTGACTGTGTGGGATGCATCTTGAGCAAAGATGGTAAAAGAGACATGCTCTTGTCTTAGAGGGAAGGCTTGAGGACTCTTTGAATCCTAGTCAGACCATCAGAGACTCTCCCTCACTCTCCTTTCAAATCCTGACTCAAAACCTACCTGTTCTCCCTAGCATTCAACCTTCCTTACCCATAACCACCCTCCTCCAACCTACCACCCCCTTTTCACCTGCCCTACCTTCTCTCCTATACTGCCCCCCCCCCCCCCCCCCCATTCCCGACTGTCTCCCCTACTGGCTCCTGTATTTGTTGTCTGTTACTCATGGTTTTATGTTCTTGTGTATTCATATTGTTCCCTGTGGTTCCGTTTCTTAGTTTCTTTTCTTTTTTGCCTATTGTCAGCGACTTTGGGTCATTGAAAAGCACTATACAAAATAAATGAATTATTATTGTTATTATAATTAGTCCCAACTTTTGAGGTACAACAACTCAAAGGCTTTATTGGATTTTAACACCTACCAAATGTACTGTAGCAAGGTGTAAACTATAGGGTTACAATTGAACAACCTGTCATAGGGAGGTGTGTAGTCTGACGTCACTCTAGTTTCCCGCGCGGTCCACCCGTATAGGGATTTATCACTGGGAAAATGTATTATCGGCTATTGTAATAATTCTGCCTCATGGAGCAAGCTTTCCATTTTTGCACAAAATGAGTTCCCTTCTATATCACTAACATAATTGTTTAAGCATTTTTGGTTGAAATAAAGTTAGTTATAAGGTTGTTTAATTTGTCGTTAAAAAAGAACTACACTTACCAGTTACCACCATTAGTGCTGTCGCCTAATACAGCCAGGAGTCTACGCTGTGGTGACGTCAGTCAGCAGCGCCAGAGAGAAGTGTAGTTCCTCAGTGAACGAAAACATAAAGGTTGTTATTTTGCTGCTTTTACGATTGATTGCGATTTTTTTCATGTTGAGCTATAGATTGTGGATGAATACACACAGAAAGGTACACCATGCCAATGTTCATGCTTTATTTGTTTTAAACGAGACGATTTAGAAATGTGTCCATTGGAAATACATTGCGATTTAAAGAGGGGTGGACCGCGCGGGAAACGGCAATGACGTAACCACTACACCTCCCTATTACTAAACTAAATTAAACTACTAATTTAGTTTAGTTTCGTGTAAAGGGATGCTATAGTCTCAAAATGTCTTCAGAATGTCTGGGCTGGCTGATCCAGAGTCTGATTGCATAACTTTCCGGAAGCCCAATCAAACAAGGAAACCAGCTTCAAGCATTACATCACAGATAAAGCATTAAGCTCGTCTATCTGAATGAGTTGAAGCGATGTAAGTGCAGGATGTGGTAGGTGCAGGTGGGACGGCTCTCTGCCCTGTAGCGCTGGAGCTCTCAGCCCCCCCCCCCACACGCAAAAAGGCTCTCAATGTCAGCACTTTAAATCACCCTTTAAAGACCCACGCAGGGTTCATAATAGGAAAGGTCTCCGCTATCAGATGAGTCAGCCTTTTTTTTTTTTTTTTTTTTTATCACATAGTATATCTATGTGAATACGCGCATCCGGTGGTGTGTTTGAATCTTTGTTGACGGAAGAATTGTTTTAACAGCTGTTGATTTTCCTTGCAGTGTTCGGGACAGGAATCCCCTTTTCTCCATTAGACACATGTAGTATTTCCACCTGACGGAAAAATGCAGGAAATGAACTATTTACAATTTAAAATGCAGTCATTTAAGCTGCCGCTTTTATCCAAAGCGACTTACAGATTGTGAACAACATGTCACTAGGAGGGGTACAGTGTATCTCTGGCAGCTAAGGATCATTGGCATTGTTCGTCGAATAGTATTGAGCTTGAGTGTTACACTCTGAGTGCATAGTAGTATAGACATATTAGCATAGTAGGTAGTAGTATAGGGATAGTAACATACACAATAGAGGTATGTGGCAGGGCCTATGTGGCAGGGCCTCAGAATGATGACAGATTACAAAGGCACCTCCCTCAAACTGAACAGTGACATCTCCTTAGCAAATGATCTCAACACCTTCTATGCGAGGTTTGAGGCTGTGAATAACAACACCAGCCTACAAACCACTGCAATGGAGGGGGGGGGGGGGGGGGGGGGGGGGGGGGGCGCTGCTGATGGAGATTCAGAATAACAGAACATGAGGTGAGGAGGACCTTTTAAGAAAGTGAATATCAGGAAGGCGGCAGCCGCGTCCTAAAAGTCTGTGCCGACCAACCAAGTCTGTGCTTGTCCCAGTCTGCCAACCACTGCACATCCACAACACAAGAAATAAACATCTTATATTTGGCAAGAGGAGAAGGCTCAATTGTGCTAGCCTAAGCATAGCATGCAGGGGTCCACAGATCTGGGCCCTATTCCCCGTACCTGGTTCAACTAAGTCGATCAAGAGTCCCATTATCCAGATTCAATTAACCCGATGTTTGAATCCGGGATTTTCCTGTTCCTCGAACGCTGATTCAGTCTCGTTCATTTGAACCAGACTTGAGACTCAGGATAATTGCGCGCGGCCGCTTCAGCTGAAAAGACAGCAGATGTCGATCGCAGAAATCCTGATTTTCTAACGGCATTGATTGATTGATTTAAAACTTTATTAAAACCCTTAGGAGTCACGCTGGAGCTTTGAACCCGTCGGCGGACAACAAAAGAAATTCGAATCCCTCTTAAATACTCAAAAAGGACATCTTTTCAGAAATCGATAAAAATAGAAAAATTGCCATTTCTAGTGCTTTGACATGTAAGGTATAAGTCCCCCAACTTGCTAAACCTAATACGACTTGTAAATACGTTTAATTCTTGCTAGATGGTATGCTTGTAATAATCTCCATTTGCGATAAAAACTACATCGCGCGTCACATCCATGGACGCGCGCAAACACCAACAGCGCATAGGTGTTAATCACTGAGTGATCTAATATGCATATTCTTCAGCGCGAGAGGGGGGGGTTGTGTTTCTCACTGTCTGTCGTTGATAATATAATCTGGTCCTGCATTATTATTATTATTATCATTCTCTCTCGAGAATACACGGGACCCGACAGAACGTTAATTTATGTATTAAAAGTAGTCTTATGCTTTTCATCCTCGCCCGTGTATATACCCACGTCACGCTAAAACAACATAAACTACTGTATGGCAGACAAACAGTGTGTACGAGTTATGAGTTATCTCGCAGTTCATTCAAGCGCGCATCACGGTCATGACAGCTCTCTAGAGTAGAACGGTGCGCTCACAGGGGCGTAGCTGGAGATTCTGGGCCCCATGAAAGAAACAATTTGTGGGCCCCCTAATCTATAAAGAAATGTGGGGCCCCCCAATCTATAAAAAAATGTGGGGCATTTGCTGAGCCCTTGGAATCATCCTAACCCCCCCCCCCCCCCCCCCAGCTACTCCCCTGCACACACACACACACACACACTCTCTCTCTCTCTCTCAAACAGAGAAATCAAAAGAAATCAGTACATTACAGAAGGAATTATACATATACTGTAGATTTGTCTGACCAACTCATCCAGTACTACTCTGCACACCACAAGACCATGCGATGGTACAGGACTTTGCTCTATCATTATCTGGACATTGCCGCCACTAACTCCTACCTTCTTCACATGGAGCTCTGCAGAGAGCAGCAGGTGCAGCCGATGACCCACCTGGTCTTCCAGCAGGAGCTGGTAGCTGAGCTGTGTGGCATCACAGTTGTACAGGTGCCAGTGGACAATCTACCCACAGCACCAGTGGACCGCCTACCAAGGAACCATTCACCTGTTGCGATCACGCAACAGGCAGATAAATCCCAGAAGGCCACGGCTGGCCGCCTGTTTTGCGTACATTGTAAGATGAAGACCCCCTGGAAGTGCGGTGAATGTGGTGTGGCCCTCTGTCTCATTCCAGACAGGAACTGCTTTTTCACATATCACTTAGTGTGATACAGAACAGGCAGATACAACCATGAGGAGACACCTATTTTTTTTTATACATGTGCATAATTTTATTTTTTTTGAGATTTTGCCTAAATTCATTGTGGTCGCGCTCTCTGCCAAATATCATATGAGGCACCTTGTATTACTATTGTAATCCAAAAGTGATATATAGGGTTGTTCATTGTACAATACAATTGATACAGTTGATGTTTCTTGTTGATTATTATTCTCTATGTGTTTTTAATAAAATTGTGTGATATTCTATTCCAGTTGTCTTTGGTCTTGTTTTCTCTGGTTATGATCATGTTATTAGTGTGTGTGTGTGTGTAAAAAAAATGAATTAATAATATAATTATTATAAATGTCGCTCTCTCTCTCTCTCTCTTGAAATCTACAGTTACACATTGCTGTATTTAGTGAGGTAAATGAGTACAAGACATGTTTCACAGACACACACACACACATACATACACACACACACATACACAGACAGACAGACACACACACACATTTACATTTACACATTTACTTTTGATATGGTACAGTACTGTAAATACAGACAGACACGACACACACACACAGAAACACACACACACACAGGCTAGCCTCCTGCTGGGTCCATTCACTGGAATAACAAAGGAATGACTGGGGCCTTTGCTCCAGGTGTGAAATGGTTCTAGTGACAATGACTACATTGAATTCTGGGAGTGTAGTTCTCTCTCATCAGATAGCTGAATGAACTTGGATCTACTTCAAGTCCTATACTGAAAAAGGTGTTAGGATTTTACCAGAATGTTTGATAGGACATTGATTGAAAACTATCGTCTCAAATTTGACAATTGATGGCTTATTTTGAAGGTATGAATCTGTAATTTTATATTATGTAACAAAAAAAAGGGGGAAATTCTCAGGAGGAGGAGCTCTTTAGGTTAGACTCCTGATTGCAGTACGGCTCAATCGCCTCGCCGACAAGTTAAATGCGTTATCTTATAGGCTAATTTTAAGTCCCTTCATTACCTCAATCAATCAGATTATATTTCTTTAAACTTGCCTGCTGGCAGTAGGTTTATGGATTGAATAATCAAATGAGATCTTGCTAGCGAAAATAATTAGTTAAACTGTTATACAGAATAAGGATACGGCTCTCTTACCCATTGATTTGATGTATGTTGGATCTTTTACTTATCTGCACTGTGGTGTAACGGTTTCTTGCTTTTGACTTTCACGCAGGACGGCCCAGGGTTCGAATCCTAGTCTTTTCCTTCTTTTTGCAATGTAGGAATAATTCAATTTGGTGCACGTTTGAGAGCTATATAAAGAATGACATCCTCAATGCATGTAGATTTATAATATTTTAACTTAAAACTAGGCTACTTTTGCGTATAATCATTAATATTATATTCCAAAAAATTATATTGGAAACGCGGGATTTTCAAACACCGGTCGCGCCCGGTTGCCAGGATTGAGCACTACCGCTGCGCCACTGTGCCAGACGGGATAGATTCATTGTTTATCCATTAATGGACGAGAGACCCGTGTTTAGAATATTTTTTCTTTTGAATGAAGTTTTATCTCTTTATTCTCAAATTGCATTAAATGTGACGTCAACAGCTCATTCAATTTCTCAAATCCGTCAAACAGCGCATCTCATCAGACATTTTAATCCCAGTTACAATATCACACAAAATCCACAATCCACCGATAGACACTTCAATTTTATGCTTGAATGAAACACAATCCGGGCGCTCCGTTAAGCAAATCTACAGCGGAGAATATATGAAAACTAATCAGAGCCAAACGGCCGATAGGTTTCATTCATTAAAAATATCCCCGCGAGGATTCACATTTGCAATGCGCCATTATTAAAAATAACCACATGCAGCGTGTATCACGACTCCGAGCGCCGTATATGACGTGCATTATTTTATTTAGGACAAAGTAAATCTATAGGCTCAATATGATTTATTATCATGCATTTAGTTCATTTCATTATACATTTTCAGAAGCCCCCTCTAGGAAAACGAAGCACAGAAACATAATTCAGAATGGTATAATGGGATCTAGACTGTGAGAATCATTTCAGGAAGCGAGCTGTCATTTATTTGCGGGGGCGTGGCCATGGTTCATCCGGCTAACTGAAGTTAACCCTGCTCCCGACCCAGGCTCAAACTTTTTGATCTGTTGTCATGGTGATTTGGACAATCGCGCGTCGGGGAATGGGAAGGTCCGGCTTAAGTCAGGCTTGACTGGAAATTATCCGGCTAACTCAGTTATCTTACCATGTGCAACGGTATAGGTTAACATGATGATATCACACCACTTTTACATGTTTTTATGTGTCTGTTATGTCTATGTGATGTGTTGTGATGTTGTGTGTCTTTACGATGTCTGTATGATGCATGTCTGAACACTTCGTTCCCCTAACCCCCTACAAGGACCACAAATGGAAATTAGCGCTGAGCTTTTTTGTGTTGGCAGTATTCCAGACTGTGCTTCTGTCACATGTGTATTTATATATTGTCAAAATAAAATCAATCAATCAATCAATTGTGTGGAGCCACGGAATCTTTGTTTTATTTATTTTGTATATGCAAATGAGCTTCTTCTCTGACATGACATACAAACCTTTACAAGTAGAAATCCACTATAAAACACATACATGCTCTTTACTCGTTCTCCACCCCCCCCCCCCCCCCCCCACCGGACCCCCCTTGAATACATCCATTATTCCGTTTGATACCAAGGATTAATAGTTCATATAATGTTTTATCCTCTCCACCACCCCTAACCTAGATTTCTATGCTGGCTTCATTAATACCTAGAATTCGTGCGGTAGATATCTCCAGGTAAATCACATCAAGATATGTAAGAATCCATACCCTCACGGCACATTTTATCAGGTTGAATCCAGCGTGAAGCTATTAGCTTTTTGGCAGCCGTAGTAACCGGACAAGATTATCCCTCTTTATGTGTACAGAGTGTGATACTGAGAGACATCATTCAGCAGCAATACAGAAGGCATTACAGGTATGAGCTTCTTTCTATAGTAGTGTCTCAATTATGAAAGAGAACATGTACCTATGAACTCAGAACATTCCCCCTGGGCTGCTCTCAGTGTCAATTATAAAATGTCTCCCAAATCCATTGTCTTTGGAGCGGCTTCAGACGTACAACTGATGACATCACATGTTTTGAGTGTGGATTTGGGAGTGAGTTGCTCATTTTCACTCATGTTTTTTTTAAGACTATCTGAGATGAGAGGAATAACATGTATGGATTCTGAAATTGGATGTAGTTCCTCTTTAATCACTGTAGCCCTGGCCATGACGATTAAGCAATACATCAGAGCAAGACTAACAAGGTAAAGTAAATATTGATTGATTGTGATTGTAAGCTAAGAAAGGGATTAAAAGGAGGTGTATTTCTATTATTGGGGTTAACTTGTGGAACAATGCTGATATACAGTTAAGAATGAGTCATTCGGGGCGGTTAGGTGGCGTAGCGGAGATTGCGTTCGTCACCAACCCCGAATGGATTCGCCTGTTCGAATCCAGCTCACAGCTCCGGGGTTGTCACCAGCTTGGCTGGCCGTTCACACTAATACAACTGGCTGTATTAGAGGGTGGGAGAAGCTGGCGGGGTGGGTCCGGGTCGTTGTAAACAGCGACTCCTACAGTTCGGTCGGGGCGCCTGCTAAGCGCGGATAGGACCTGAGTGGGATAGTGTGATCCTTCCACACGCTACGCCCTCTCAGGGAGGATCCGCGCTGCCAGGTGAAAAGAAGCGGTTGATTGGCTGGACGTGTGTCGGAGGAAGCACGTGATAGCCTCCACTCTCCCAGATGATCTGACTGTGGGGGGTAAGTGCGCAGCGACCAGGAAGGGATTGGGGATTGGCATACGACTAACATTGGGATGGGAGAAAATCGGAGGAAAATGGAGGGGGAAAAAGATCAATAAAAATAAGAATGAGTCATTCGCTTTTGGTTTTTAAGAAAATGGTTTGTAAAGCTATTTTTGAAAACTACAAAGGTGAATAATACTGTTTTTTGTTATTTTCTTTTAGAATACTGTTTTGGAGTCTTAATTTTGTTAAGAATATAGGACAGGCATGTATAAGCATTATGCTTCAGTCTGTACCTTTTCAGTCACTGTAAAATCAAATATTATTAAATGATTGTGCATATTGTATTGTGTGAGATGATGACTGAATAAACTACTACTACTACTACTACTACTACTACTACTACTACTACTACTACTACTACTACTACTACTACTACTACTACTACTACTACATATTGTGACTCTGATGGTAAAAAGTGAATCCTCACTTCTCACATCTTGTAACTTCCATTGTCTGTGATCCAAAAGACATTAGGTGTATTTTCTGTATTCCAGACAGAGAGCCTATATACTATAGCGCGTCCATATAATGAACCGTTTGTAGACATTAGAGAAGAGAATATGCAGATCCGGGAACGTACATACGTTCGTTGGAGCATTTAGCTCTTATTTGCAGATTTAGGGCATACAGCCCCTCAGGATCAGTGTAGGAATATATAGAAATGTCCCCTTTGACCTCGTCCCATGAAATCCTATAGCTGGGAGGTTCCAAACAATGGCTGGAAAGCAGGTCAGTCAGTGGTGTGGCACTAATGCTCATTTAACACCAACAAAAAACATATCAAAACCAGGAGAGGTATAGCCTCTGGAGTACATTCTCTGGCAGCATAACGAACATACAAACAGCCATATAGACATCCTCTGTTCCTATTGCATGCCCAAAATGACTCATCGTGGTTAGTCTACACACAAAACAATTAGTCTGACTGAATGGAGTTATGAGTCAGGGCCAAGTAATCAGGCGGTCTGACACAACAACACAACAACACATATACACATTATAACATGGATCTAGACAGCTGTGCATCCTGACTGACAGCTGGATGGAAACAAATAAAGAGCCATGTGAGAACATGACAGAAAGGAATCTCACCGCACGTCTTTATGAAGAGGGGCAGGGCGGACGCACACACGTCCGTGAAGGAATCATATGCGTGTATTAACATGCAATTGCAGTCTTTTTAGTGCAAACAAGTGTGAGCCTCGAGTCAATACCAGTGAACGATTGCGGTAAGCGGTAAGCCACAGTGGATTCTGGATGTCACCAGTGGGATTCACATGCTTTTAGTCAACGACCTACATCTTTAGCAATATTTCTTCATGGTACGTGGAAATCAAAATCCTTTTCTTTTGGAAAGTAAAAACGTTCACTTTATGGGGGGGGGGGGAATACTTCAAAGTTCTTCCCTGGTCATAAACACAAATGACTGGCGTTCTTTAAAACGGTTGGATAAACCTGGAGGAATTCCATTCTGCAGGAGATGAAAGGGGCTCTATACAGCGTGAATCAGTGAGGCTAATGCAAAAGCTTTCTTAGGTGCCGCATCTTAGATGGTTTGGAATTCTTCTTTTGTGGTCCACCGTGTCTCCCCCCGGGCTCTGCCGTCACTAGACACTGCATGGTTATTGAATGACTAACTGGCCCAAGGCATAATAATAATGTGAGTTAAAATTCTTATGTAGCGTGTGTAACGTGTGTGGCGTGGATTAAATTGTGATTAAATGTCCGCATGGCGCATGACATCAACATTTTGCACATGTCTCCAAATGCTCACCGCGCACTTATTTACAAGTGTGGTGTCCTCCTAGTAAATAAGTGCGCATCCTAATTTGAGATGCGTGTGTGTGACCAACCAACCACCACCAGACGGAACCCGACACCGGGGGAGATCAGTGTTCGAAAGAAACATGCATCGCAACAGAACATCTCCAACTCATACTGAAATCTAATCCAGGGGACATCAGGACGGAGAGTGACATAATCCTCGAGACATCTGAAAACTGCGATCCCTCCAAAAATGGAGCGCCAGGGGTGGTTTGGAGTCGATTTATGGCGAAGCGCGCACTGACGTTTGGAGCAGAACCCGGCCCTCTTTTACCGACCTCTGCGAAACCAAACAGCAACTGCAAGTAACAGAAGTAGAAGTCCACATTGGACTTCTGTTACTTGCTGTTTGGCTCCCCAGAGGTCGAGACAAGAGGGGCGGGCACCAACTGCTGCTCAGTGCGCGCTTCACTATAAATCTCTCCAAACGCGCCCTCATGCGCGCACTCCGGTGTAACGCGCAGACAGCTGCACATCTGTCCCCAGCTGCCAGTCCGGCTGCGAGAGAGAGGAGCCCGCATGTGGATATATTATTATTAACAACCACACCACTTATACAACAACAACATCACTTTGGATGGGAGAGAGCGAACATGGAGAATAGATATTGTCCTTTCTTTTGGTTACTCTATCAAGGTGGTGCCAAATTTGGGGGATTATTATTATTATTATGAAGGGGGGGGAAAGCGCAATTCACGACCGCAGTCGCGCTGCTGCTGGACTTAATAACGGGACCGTTATTTTGTTTTTCTATCAAGTGGGAGAGACGACGACACATGATCATTGTTGCTGCGACCCCGGCGATCAGGAGGAGGAGGAGGAGAAGGGATTCTGCGTCCTGCGCTTTGGCGACCCGCTCCTCATGCGTCTGAGACGAGCCGCTGATGTCTTCTTCATTTGACTCCTTTCAGTTGGATCAGATGGTGGATCTCTCTCGGATTTCAAACGTGGAAACGTAGCATCCAATTAATCAGCGGCGGTGTGGTGTCCCCGGGGGGAGAGCAGCAGTAGCACTTTGTCCATTCTCTCTCTCTCTATCTCTCTCTCTCCAGCGCGTTATACCTTTTGGACCGTGCCGTGTGGAGGACAGACGCGTGGTTCCTCGGTGCGCCCGTCTTGTGTACCCGGGCAGGAGAGACCCTCCAGGGCATGAGAGACACTCGTAGAGGGCGGCGGTGGGTTCAGCTTCTCCTCGCCTTTTTGTTGGACAGTATACTGTCAACAAATTCGAACTAGAAGAAGGGAAATCTCGGGTCTCGTTAGAAGAATAGAGTCTTATATGTATTGGATCCATGGTTGCAAAACGACCGATAACAATTGAATAACGGCTTCAGCTTGGAACATTAAATGAGTCGTGTTTTCTCCTTGGATATTGAAACTCATAGACAATTAGTTGCAGGTCTATGGGCCAGATTTAAGGTAAGTAAATGGAATGAATGCGCTCGATCGGTGTTGACTATATGAAACATGCGTTGATTGATTGATTGATTGATTGGAAACTTTATTAACAGATTGCAGAATGGGTACAATACAGTACGGCTCAATACATACAATTGTTAAGGGGTTGCAGACCAGAGAAAGACTTTCGTCTTGTTTACATCAGGGTCCCCCATTTTCAATTCGTCATATTCATATTCATATATTCATATTCAGTTCATACACGTATACCTATAACTTAACCAAGATACACCATTATTCATTCATTGAATATGATATACTTTTCATTAATTTGGTATATATAGGCTATTGATTATGACCAATGCAAAGTACGTAAACAAAAAAAAGTCGTGCATAATTATGTTTTAGGCCAGTATAGTTATGCATGCAGAGTATATAGTCTCGTTGGTGCAGAGTCAACATCCCATCATGAAAAGTCCCATAAGCTGTGGGGATCACCATCTGGCGGGCTAGCACCAATATTTAGGCTATCGGTGCCAATGCGCCTCGGTGAGTCTGTCTACGAGGCGCAACCTCCGTCCAACACCACGGAATTACGGTGATCATAAAGATTTTAATGATATATTACTCCCAAATATTTTAGATATTTGCACTGTGTGCACTCACTGTTGGCAACAACCCCTTTAATTAATCAATCAATCACCCATTATCGGCGCTTTCCTTATATTATCCACTCCGTTATGTCTGTCAGTTCAGCATAATTAAAGGATTTAGGGAACCTTTGTGTTCTTTTAATTGTAACGCATTGATTCATAATCCAGACAGGCCTGCTCTCAGATCCACTAACAAGTAACAACAACAACAACCAAACAAAGTGGCTGAAGGAGCCAAACCACTGACATGATGACAGATGACAGTTATTATTGCCAAATGTTCCTAAATTAGTCTGTCTCTCTCTACTGCACTGGAAGCAGAGCAGTTCTATTTGTTGACATTATTCTCCAGAACAGTTCAATGGCAATTTTTTTTGGTTTAAAACAGTCTTCACTCATTCAACTATTTTATCTTTTATCTTTAATTGTTTATTCTACTCTCTCTTGCGCTGTTTTGATGACTAATTGCAGTCATTCCCTTTGTAAAACAACTGAAACAATCTCGTTCTGTCTCCTCTTCCCAGCTTCCTTCATAGGAACTGAGTCTAAAATGAAGTTATGGGACGTTTTGGCCACGTGTTTGTTGCTCCTGAGCTCCGTCTCCACAAGGCCCCTCTACCAGCACCTTCAGCCAGCCAAGAGAACCTATTTCCCCACCAGCTACAGTGATTCCTTCTCCCTCTCCGTGGAGGAACCAGAGCCTTCGGAGCTCCTGCCTGAAGAGCATCACAGCCCGCAGCGCGTCTCCATGGAGGATCAATGTAAGCCGCACTATAGACATTATTACCACACAATGTTTTTGTAAATCTTTTGTGATAAGACGTTCAAATGAACGGTGGTGGTGAACTACTTGAGGTGCACACTGTAGTATAGTTCCCGCGTGGCTTATATAGTTGCACCATGCAATGGAAAATCGAAGAAAACACCAAAGTAACAGTTATATAGGACCTTCCAGTTTGTAAACAAAAATGTAGCTGGCAATTGTAACCGAAACAGCAGAAGGGATAAATGACGAGGAGAACACAGTATGTCTGTTTATCTCATGGTCAGGTTATTGTCATGGGCTCACTTCTGAGTGTAATGTGTTTTCAAGAGACGGGAGTGAGGTCACGGGACACCTTTTTTAGGAAAAGGGGGGGGGGGGGGTACACTGTGTTTCCTGTGTAGCCTTCAGATTTTAGTGCTGTTGATGGATGGTTAATGAAGAAACAGGTTGAGAGACAGACAGGTTGTCTTGACGACGCCAAGCGTCCAAAACAGTGTTTTTTTTTTTTATCACTGCTGTGGTTGAGTAACATCACCATGCCGGCGTCAAAACAAGCATTGACCATATTCCACACACCGGGCGGGCGGCCATTTTGCTCTCATGCCGTGCTCAGCTTGGGGTTTCTTTCCACCCTGTTCCAAGAAATAAATCCCAACCTGAGCATGACATAAGAGGGGGGGGGGGGGGGCTGCCGTCTGGAATATGGTCAATGGTAGGAGCAGAAGCAAAACATATAGTGAGGACACCATCATGTCTCCAACATAGCGTCCACATTCCTCCTGCTGCTTTGTTTATGTTCACCCTCGCCTGGCTTCTTCTGCCATTCCCTGTCTGCCGCAACGGAGAAATCACATGGCTCTTCTTTAACCCTTTCACTGCCACACTACAGACGGTTAACCTTTCACTACCACACTACAGACGGTTAACCTTTCACTACCACACTACAGAAGGTTAACCTTTCACTACCACACTACAGAAGGTTAACCCTTTCACTACCACACTACAGAAGGTTAACCTTTCACTACCACACTACAGAAGGTTAACCTTTCACTACCACACTACAGACGGTTAACCTTTCACTACCACACTACAGACGGTTAACCTTTCACTACCACACTACAGACGGTTAACCTTTCACTACCACACTACAGAAGGTTAACCTTTCACTACCACACTACAGAAGGTTAACCTTTCACTACCACACTACAGAATGTTAACCTTTCACTACCACACTACAGAAGGTTAACCTTTCACTACCACACTACAGAAGGTTAACCCTTTCACTACCACACTACAGACGGTTAACCTTTCACTACCACACTACAGAAGGTGAACCCTTTCACTACCACACTACAGACGGTTAACCTTTCACTACCACACTACAGAATGTTAACCTTTCACTACCACACTACAGAAGGTTAACCTTTCACTACCACACTACAGAAGGTTAACCTTTCACTACCACACTACAGAAGGTTAACCTTTCACTACCACACTACAGAAGGTGAACCCTTTCACTACCACACTACAGACGGTGAACCCTTTCACTACCACACTACAGACGGTTAAGCCTTTCACTACCACACTAGTTAACCGTCTGTAGTGTGGTAGTGAAAGAGTTAACCTTCTGTAGTGTGATGGTGAAAGGGTTAACCTTTTGTAGTGTGATAGTGAAAGGGTTAACCTACTGTAGTGTGGTAGTGAAAGGTTAACCTTCTGTAGTGTGGTAGTGAAAGGTTAACCGTCTGTAGTGTGATAGTGAAAGGTTAACCGTCTGTAGTGTGGTAGTGAAAGGTTAACCATCTGTAGTGTGGTAGTGAAAGGTTAACCTTCTGTAGTGTGGTAGTGAAAGGTTAACCGTCTGTAGTGTGATAGTGAAAGGTTAACCGTCTGTAGTGTGGTAGTGAAAGGTTAACCATCTGTAGTGTGGTAGTGAAAGGTTAACCTTCTATAGTGTGGTAGTGAAAGGGTTAACCTTCTACAGTGTGGTAGTGAAAGGGTTAACCAGGCTAGAGAAGGCAATCTGAGCCAGGTGACGAGAACCTGCCAGGGGATGGGGGGATGGGGGGCTTGGATGACACTGGAGAGTTAGAATCACAGAGTGTGACTTCTTATTCTCCTGCGTTTATATTAGTTTCAGCAGTGGCAGTAGGATATAGGAATTCCTCTCGTTTAGACGAGTGTCACACGGTGTCGTCTCCGCGCCGTCTAGTAAACCGTGTCGCGGGCCGAGACGAACTAGACGAGGAAAACGGGAACATTTCTTAAGAGAAACGTTTCCCCCCCCCCTCTCGCTTCATCGCATCCCGTCGGTCGGTGACCTCTCCGGTCTGCCCTGTTACCCTGAGACTGGCGACCGTAACGAGGTGCAAACGACACCCTGCGTCTCTCCACCGGGAGGTTCCACCGTGTTGTTTTCTTTCGTGCGTAACGTCAGCGGTGAGACGCGGAGCCCCTCCCAAGTTCTAAACCAGCCGGTTCTCAAACTACGGGGCGCGACCCAAAGTGGGGTCGCGGGTAGGTGACAGTGGGGTCTGGCATTTGCAAGTAAATATTTTTTTTAATTCTGTCCTGGCAACATATTTTGGCTAAATATGCCTCGTTTTTATAAATGTGTATTGATAACATAGTGCTGTAATTACATTTTCTAATACATGGGCATGATCAAGTTCAACAACGTGTGCTTTTATTTTGATATTCCTTAATTCCACGTTGAAATTACGCAATACATTAAGTGTGGGGTCGCCAAAAAAAATCCTAAATAAAATGGGGTCGTGGTATGAAAAACTTTGAGAACCCCTGTAATCTAAACCACCAGGAGGCGAGAGTCTCCGCAGACGACAGCGGCAGAACAATGACTCCAGTGCCGTCAGGAGGAGACCTATATATACGTGCCAGAAAACGGCCTCGTTGAAGCGAAGACGAGGATATTAAATTGCCCATAATGATTTACCCTTATTGGATCCCTTATCGCCGATGGTGTAGTGTGTGAAACGGCGGTCTGGTATTGATCCACCGCGGTGTCGTGTGTCACGAAGCGCTCTAGCGCGAAGGACCCGTGTTTAGCCGCGGACCGCTTGTCCCGTCAGGTCAGCGGGTGTATACAATAGGTAGGCATCCCTGCCCATCAGCTGACACGCAATGAGGTGTCTAAATCAAAGGTGCGGGGGAGGGGAGGGGGGGGGGGGGATCTAAACATATTGTCCCCCAGGGCTCACCTTATATGCTAGCCGTGATCCAATCAGCCGTGGAGCTGAAGGGGGGGGGGGGGGGGGGGGATCAGATGGCCGGTTGGCCCCCCCGACGGGGGAAGATAGGTAAGATCAGGGGGAGATAGGTGACACTGCCAGAGAGAGAGAGAGAGAAACACCCTGTGTTACCGACACCCGCACCTGACACACATCACGCAGCCTGCACGCCTGGCTTCCTGACACACACACACGCACACACGCACACCCACACCTACACACACACACTAATATAATATGAATACACAAATATGCACGCGACACTGCTGTTGGTGAATAGGACGTTGTTGTACTAATTGAGTCGTTTCACAATAATGTTCTCCTGGGACCGCATTGTTGCCTGTAGGTCTGTAGGAAATACACACACGGATCAGGATGGACTCTATAGCAGGACCTATACTGTACGTGCACTGCACCATATTCCACTTTGGTTCCTCTCGGCAGAGGGATCAGGAGGGACTCCATAGGGAGGTGTAGTGGTTACGTCATCGCTGTTTCCGGCCGGTCCACCTCGCAAAATTGCAACGTATTTCCCCATTGCCCATTTCTAAATCATCTCGTTTAAAACAAATAAAGCATGAACATTTGCATGGTGTACCTTTCTGTGTGCGCGTAATCATCCACAATCTATAGCTCAACATGAAGATATTTGCAATTAATTGAAAAAAATAAATCGCAGAATTTGATCTCAACCAAAAATGCTTAAACAATAATGTTAGTGATAGAAGGGAACACATTTTGTGCAAAAATGGAAAGCTTTTCAATGTTCATGAGGCAGAATTGTTACAATAGCCGATAATCCATTTTCCCAATGATAAATCCCTATACGGGTGGACCTCGCAGGCGGTCCAAAGTGACGTCAGACTACACCTCCCTATAGCAGAACCCACGTGCACTGTACAGTATTCCACAGAACCCACGTGCACTGTACAGTATTCCACTTTGGAGTGAAACTGTGGAACAGTCTGAATGTTGTGCTAAAGCAATGTCCAAACATGAGACAATTCAAACTGAATGATAAGGAAATGATGTTCACGAGGTACAGGGATGAGGAAGGGATTTGACATTCACGGGTGTTTACATTTAAATTTGATTTCTTTCATGTTTTACATATATCATTTTTTGTAAGAGCAGCTCTGAAGGCTCATGGCGTGCCATGGGACGCTCCACTAGTGCATCACCACTTTCACAAATTCTTTTATGACAAAGAGACATCGAGAGGCTTCGTTTCTGACTTCTATCGCCATTTACTCATGACCTCGTATAAAGAGCTCCCCCTGGATACGATTTGGAGAAAGGATGTCCCGGAGTTGGATGTAGATTTTGATTGGGATGCAGTCTGGGAAAATGTTCGGTTATCCTCACACAACCCAGATCACCAACAGATTCATCTACATTTTATTCACAGGACTTATTTAACCCCTAGACCAGGGGTGTCAAACTCATTTTCACAGAGGGCCACATCAGCATTATGGTTGCCCTCAAAGGGCCAAAGACTGTATAAATGTTAATAAAATGTAAAATAAATGTAGCTACTCATTTACATATTGTTAAACATGTTGTTTCTGTATTTATTACTTATTCAAGTTATACATATTGCATATGCATTTGCATAGATGTAAAAATATATGTTAGCTTATGTTATTTTAACAAATTATTTTAGTTTATCAGAACCCCATATTACTCCATCAATCAATGATAAAACCATTCAAGTAAATAACAAAGAAGAATATCATCAAATACAAGCTATGACATTAAGTTTGTTCAAAACCTTTTTGTCACAGTCAAGAGGGGCAGAACTAACAACTGTGAGCTGCAAAGAACGCGTGGGACAGATGTAGCAGATGTTACAAAAACAAATGGCTGCACACAACCTTGCAGAGGCCATACATCCAACTAATGGAAGATAGTTTAATTAACTTTAATTAACAGATTGCAGAATGGGTACAGTACAGTACAGCTCAATACACACAATTGTTAAGGGGATGCAGACCAGAGAAAGACTTTCGACTTGTTTACATCAGGGTCCCCCATTTTCAATTCGTAATGAAATTGCTATTATGTGTCTGCATGAACACACAACTGTAACTGTACTCAAAAATAACAAAATAAGGGTTGTCTCAGTTCACAACTATATTGGTCAAGTTTTGGGTGGGACTTGTTTGCGTCCCTACAGCTTCTTATTCAATTGAGCGAGATGCTCGGTTATGTCACACAGCCAGCTTGCATCTGACAGTTCAGACAATATTTCTTCAACCCTTTGTTACCTATTCCGCCTGGATCTTTTTTGTATTTTGGGCTGTAAAATTGTCAAAGAATGTCTGAGGAGTAAGTGCTTTTGGCTTTTTTCCTTTGTTACTTCATCAATACCTCAGATGTTCAACACACATGTATGTGTAAGAATGTGTAATAACTAAGGCTGTCAAAGCTTTATTAACGCATTAACCCACAATTATTTTAACGCCGCTATTTTTTAACCCAAGATTAATGTTTTTTTACCAGAGTTCTTGGGGGGCCACATCAAATGACGTGGCGGGCCGCATTTGGCCCGCGGGCCATGAGTTTGTCACCTATGCCCTAGACGATTGAATTCAATGGGTCTCAGACCTGACTCTCTATGTACCTTGTGTCCAAATTGCGCCACAGGTACATTTATGCATATGTACTGGGAATGCCCTCTTGTTGTGATTTTTTGGGAAAATGTTACATATCAGCTCTCAGACATTTTCTCTCTAACCATACCTGTATCTCCTTCTGTATTATTATTGAATGATCTCTCTAAATTACCGACCTCTATACAGGTGAAAAAACTCATTTTGGCCGACCTCACAGCCGCAAAAAAATGTATTGCCTCACGCTGGTTTCACCCAAACAGATTCTGTCCAAAGGTATGGTTTCTCACCTACCTTGACGTGATCTATTTGGAGATATCCACGGCACGTGTTATAGGGGTTAGGGAATCTGATATCGCAATTTGGTTTGCTGCAGTGGCAAAGTTGAGGGAACGCATATAAGTTTGGAAATTTTTGTTTTGATTCTTGTTTTTTGCTGAGTGATGTATTGTGAGTGTGACTCATGTTGAGGTCCTGGGGTGAGTGGGGGGAGGGGAGGGGAAGAGAACGAGCGAGTGTCCATGTAGGATGATCACTGTACAGTTTGTATCAGTTGTTGTCTTGTCATGTGGTGTTGAGTTATTGTCTTGGGAAGTCTTTTTATGTATTGTTGTTGTTGTATTGTGATATGTTTTGTTTCATGTTGGAAAAAATAAAAATAAAATAAAAATATTTGATAAAAAAAAATCAGTTTTTGTTTTGCATATATATATATATATTTTGTAAGGTTTTAAATTAGTACACTACACTCATTTGAGTAGTGGAAAAGGGGTAGGATTAAATAAGTGTATACTTCTTCCTACTCCTTTTCGAACATGTAAATTTAGTTATGTTTTGCTTTGCCCCCCCCCCCCTCTCTCTCTCTCTCTCTCATGACCTGGGCGCGCCCGCCCCCCCATTGGGACAATGTGCAATTCATTTAAAATTTGTATACTGTAATTTGATTTGATTTGACTTAACACTGCAATAGTGCAATTTATTTATTAAATTCATTATAACTTTGTACCTCAGCGCTGACCTTCATTGTTTGTTTGTTGTATTGGTTGTCCTTTTTTATTACTCTCTAGTCTGTTAACTGCCTGAGCTGTTACTGGATACCTGAATTTCCCCAAGGGGATTAATAAAGTATCTATATCTATCTATCTATCTATCTATCTATCTATCTATCTATCTATCTATCTATCTATCTATCTATCTATCTATCTATCTATCTATCTATCTATCTATCTATCTATCTATCTATCTATCTATCTATCTATCTATCTATCTATCTATCTATCTTTTGTTTATTATTATAATTTTTTTTCATTAAATATCTTGAGATCAATGATTTGTTTTGATTATTTACATGTTCGAAATAAAGATTTCAAATCAAATAAAGAAATCCTCTCGGCAGAGGGCAGAGTGTGTGTTGAGTTTGGAGGGGGGGGGGTAAAAACCTGCTCTAACTTGATGTCACACATAATGCGTACGATTTCCTCCTGGTCGTCCCTCGCAAGCCTCTCAATTTAGCCTTTTAAAATGGAAAGAAAGGGCAGTTCGTTCCAACAGAAATATATCAGAGATTACTGTGACTAAACAAACCTCAGGGGTCGGACCCGACCGCGAGGAGTGACTCCTTCGCATTTCGCCCTAATAATTTATGATTGCGGTGAATTGCCAGTGATTACAGTTGTGATGATTGCCACGCTGATTACATTCCATCGAGTTGTATCGTAAGCTGTCCATTACTTCACTACAGCGTGTAATAGGCGCCCATTATGATAACGATTCACGGCTTTATCAGTAATCCACTCGGCTTCTCCTCTCTATCTTCCAGATGACATCACGGGCCCCTATCCGGAGCAGTTCGACGACGTAATGGACTTTATCGAAGCCACCATCGGCCGACTCCGGAGGTCGTCTGAGCAGGACGGGGGCGCCGGGGGCTCCAGGGGTCGCAGGGAGCAGGCGAGACAGAGGGGAGCAGCGAATACAGAGCGAGGAGGTGGAGGAGGAGGAGGAGGAGGAGAGAGAGGAGGACGCAGAGACAAGAGGAAGGGTCGGGGGCGGGGAGGGGGAAGCCGGGGGAGTAAAGGAGGCCGGGGCGAGAGGGGGCGGGAGAGGACCACGGTGCAGCAGACCCGGGGCTGCCTGCTGAAGGAGGTGCACCTCAACGTGACGGACCTGGGGCTGGGCTACCAGACCAAAGAGGAGCTGATCTTCCGCTACTGCAGTGGGCCCTGTGCCGAGGCGGAGACCAACTACGACAAGATCCTCAACAACCTCACCCACAACAAGAAGCTGGACAAGGACACGCCCTCCCGCACCTGCTGCCGACCAATCAGCTTCGACGACGACCTGTCCTTCCTGGACGACAACGTCGTGTACCACACTCTGAAGAAGCATTCCGCCAGGAAGTGTGGCTGTGTCTGAGGGAAAGTCGCACGGTCGACAGACAGACAGACAGACAGACAGACGGGCGGACGGACCTTTGGACGGAGACGTGACGTAAGGCCACGCGGAGGAGACCGGAGCCGGACCCCCCCCCCCCCCCCCCCCACAAAGGCAGGGGACACTGTTGGATATATACGGGGCACGTGAAGATGGACACCTATTAGAGCGCTATTGGATGATGTGTGAGACCGACCGCATTGTCTCTGGACATCCTCTATACGTCTCGGTTTTCACACCGACACAGAACCCAGTACCTGACACCACTGACATGCGGTGTACTGATTGGGTTCGCGGAGGCCTCCACAGGATGACCTGGAAAAAAATAAACACAAAGGCCCCATCAAAAACAATCCACTTGCCTAACAGTCTCTACTGCAAAACAGCCCCAGAACCTCAGACCAATACCGGATAGTTTTTAACCAGACCCCCCCCCCCCCCCCCCCTCCGTTTGCAGATAAAAAAAAATTACAACAGTACTGTTACACTCGCAGAACCTTGTGTTTACACTCGCAGAACCTCGTGTTTACACTCGCGGAACCTTGTGTTCTTGACGACTTGAAGACTCCAGTGGAACTCCGGGGCGCTGAGTGAAGTTGGCCTATTTTCAGAATCGCCTGGGAGCGGCGTCCTTCCTTTTCCCAGGAACATCAGTTTCCCCACAGCAGTTGGCTCCTGGCGGCCATGCGAGTCGCAGGGAGGAGGCCCGCTCACCTCACTGACTGCAGGGAGCACTTCCAGCTGCAGGCCCCCGGTGGCACCTCGCTGCAATAGACTGGATTTTACCGTTTCCATGGGAGATTATTGGAGGGGATGAGAAGTAACCGCAAAGACTTTATTATTCACTGCAACGCATCTATGTAAAAAAAAAATATCCAAACATTTAAATTTCTATACAGTATATAAATATATGAGATGTATTTATTAAGATTGAATTAACTTATTGTTATTTATTTGCAATCCAGTTTTTATGAAAGAAATGTTTTTTTTTCTTTTCTTATTTATTTTTTCAACAAACAAAAAAGAGGGGAAAAAAAGCTTTGTTTGTCCCCGGATTGGTGCCAAAAAAAAGGGGGGGGGGGGGGCATGTATTTCGGGAGGAAAATCCAAACAACGGGAAAGAAGGGGTCCAGCCAAAACTCATCCCAGGGGCATCGTTTTGTCACTTCAAAATCCACACCCACGACTGATTCCATCACCTCATAGATCTATGAGTTAAAGGAGGGAGAAAGAATGAAGGGAAGAGAGAGAGAGAGAGGGAGGAGTGGACCAATATATAACATTTTCAACTAATCTTATCTCTTGCTTTAGACCATTGTGAGGGATGCCAGGTTGAAGTGTCTTTGACAGGAACCAGAGTGCTAGACTTGAGACGTTTGGGCTCGGGGGGGGGGGGGGGGGGGGGGGGGGGGGGGTCATGGTAGCAACCCGGTCTGAGATGCTGTAACACTCCTCGCAGAAACCCCAGCGCGTCGTTATCCGTTTACAAAGAGGTCGTACGGATCCTCTGTTTATTTCCAAGGCGTATTAACCCTTTCACTACCACACTACAGAACCGTCTGTAGTGTGATAGTAAAGGGTTAACCTTCTGTAGTGTGGTAGTGAAAGGGTTAACCCTTTGCCGCGTGACAGTGAAAGGGTTAACCTTCTGTATAGTCGCAGTGAAAGGGTTAACCGGTTGGTAGTGCGGCAGTGAAAGGGTTAAGGTGATAATATAATCCAGGATAGCCACGTGCATTTTCATACTATATATACGACGCCGCAGACAAGATCAACACAAACATAATCGCTTGAACTGGTATATTTCGGTTCATGGAAAGTATAGCGTGTAGGTTGTAACAGTAACAGTAAAACCCAAAGACCTCCTCATTTCAACTCAATCCAGAGCGAATCCAGAAACACTTTAAAAGTTGTTTTTTAACAAAGTCTACATGAAGCCCCCAAGATAAAAGTGACGGGTGCTTAAACGTGAGCGATGATAACTATCAGCCTATCCGGTATCTGTTACCTCCAGGATCAGCCTGGCCGGGCACCAAGCCTGGGACGGAGGCTTTGTAGTGGTTACTGTCCCAGTGGGCCCTCCGCGTTCCTGGGACACTGTCTCTGACAGACGGGGTCTTTCTCACTGATCGTGGGACTGAAAAGTGATCTTCAAACGACCAGGCTTAAACCCAACTACTCCCACTGACACAAAAGTACCCAGAGTGTTTAGGACCATTTAAGGAAGATATCTAGCTCTCTAAGCTCTCTTAACCATACTGATGTAAATGTTTTTAAGACCAGACATCACAGACCAGACTTTTTCTTTTCTTTTTCTTTTTTAACATTACCGACAGATGAGGGGGGCAAGCTGTAAGTTAGGTGCAAAAGCTACAGCAACCAGCACTATCCAACAACACTATAACCCTTTCACTACCACACTACAGAAGGTTAACCTTTCACTACCACACTACAGACGGTTAACCTTTCACTACCACACTACAGAAGGTTAACCTTTTCACTACCACACTACAGACGGTTAACCTTTCACTACCACACTACAGAAGGTTAACCTTTCACTACCACACTACAGAAGGTTAACCTTTCACTACCACACTACAGAAGGTTAACCTTTCACTACCACACTACAGAAGGTTAACCTTTCACTACCACACTACAGACGGTTAACCTTTCACTACCACACTACAGACGGTTAACCTTTCACTACCACACTACAGAAGGTTAACCTTTCACTACCACACTACAGACGGTTAACCTTTCACTACCACACTACAGACGGTTAACCTTTCACTACCACACTACAGAGGGTTAACCTTTCACTACCACACTACAGAAGGTTAACCTTTCACTACCACACTACAGAAGGTTAACCTTTCACTACCACACTACAGAAGGTTAACCTTTCACTACCACACTACAGAAGGTTAGCCATCTGTATTGTCGCAGTGAAAGGGTTAACCCTTTGGTAGAGTGGTAGTGAAAGGGTTAACATTACCCACAGATGAGAGGGGCAAGCTGTAAGTTAGGTGCAAAAATCTACAGCAACCAGCACTATCCAACAACAATATAATAATAAAAAAAGAGAGGAATAAATACATTCTGGATTACAGGAGGATCTTTAACCCTATCACTAGCACACGACAGAAGGTTAACCCTTTTCACTAGGTTAACCCTGTGTCATGTGTGGCACTGGAAAGGGTTTTAACCTTCTGTATTGTCGCAGTGAAAGGGTTAACCATTTGGTAGTGGAAGGGTTAAACGCATGCTAGCGTATGCGTATCATGCCCCCCCCCCCCTGTAGAGAAGGCTGAAACCCGGGGAGCCCAGGGGCAGGTCTAGGATTATGGTCTCGGGGGTCTGTGCCCACAACCCAACAACCAAGCCCCAGCTTTAGGCCCTAATCTCCCCTCGGCATACAGAACAAATCCACAGCATCAAGGAGAATTGAGGCCAAACACCACAGAGAAACATCCCAGGGCCTTTATCACAGCATACTTCATCAATTGGATCATCTTCCCCCTTTTAACAACTGATTTGTGTGCGTAAGCCTTTCCAGATGAGAATGTGCCTTTAGGAGACTTCCCAGCAGCCTCCTGGCCTTCAAGAGAGCTAGCCTTCCATACGCCTAAAGGGGCATTTCACCTGTAACGTTCCGTTTCAATTCTGAATTCATTTGAACTATATTGTACCGACATTATCACCTATGTAAAGCTTTAGGCCATGATTCCCCCCCCCCCCCCCCCCCCCCAACTGCATTATTTCACTGAGCTGTATTGAGTTCTGTGTCCATTGACATTCACCCTTTCACTACCACACTACAGGTTAACCTTTCACTACCACACCCGTCTGTAGTGTGGTAGTGAAAGGGTTAACCGTCTGTAGTGGTAGTGGAAAGGGTTAATCGTCTGCATTGTCGCAGTGAAAGGGTTAACCATTTGGTAGTGTGGTAGTGAAAGGGTTAACGGGCAACACATTTTATACAAGGATTAAACAAAATTGTATACAAGGCTGCTTATAGTTTCGGGATATGCGGGCGATTATGTGCAACATAAACCCGGGTGAAGTGTCCCTTTTCCAGCGTGCATCCTGTGACCAGCGCCCCCCCCCCCCCCCCCCCCCCCCCCCCCCCTCTCGCCACTCGGTCGTTGGCTCTCAAACTGTCGTGTTGTTTTCCTGCAGCGTGTCGATTACTCCTGCGGTTTTCGATGTGAAGGTAAACATGCAAAAGGTAAAGAGTCCAGCAGTCGGAGGAATCTCCAGTGAGTGTCAACATCACGAGGCGAAAAATAGAAAAGGGAAAAAAAAAGGATTGCATTTGTTATCACTTGGTGTCGTGTCACCACCACCTCAGTGACTTTATCATGTTGTCTCACTTGTTTTGTGTTACTGAACCAAAGCTCTCAACAAACTTTATTTTTGTACAATATTCATTTTATAACTTTTTACAGAATTAAACTTGTTTCTATTAAATGTAAAAAAGAAAGTTGTCTCCTGGTTTTACTAAGGGAAATGATACAACCTCGCAGTAGAGGTAGATCGCAGAATTTACCTATCTCAAGCCCCGCCCCTCTTTTGTCGATCCTCCAATGGCGACCCCTCGCTTCCCAGACGAAGTCCCGAGGGCGGGGCTTGAGATAGGTCAATCAGAAGGTTGTAGAGAGAGAGAGAGCCTCTGAAATGCCCCCGCTCGTCCCTGTTGTGCATTCCTGAACACAGGCCCAGGGACCGCACGGTAAACAAACGTTAGCTGTAAAGCGACACGGCGCTGTAAATCGAGGCACTCGGGGGGGAATGTTTCCACCGCGCAGAGAGAAGATATGTAAACGCTGACGAGAACATGGCAGCGGCAGCACACGCTGAGTGAGTCAGGAAGCGGTGTCTCCAGTCCAACTCTGCCAGGCTGGTGTATACAAACCATAGTTTATATCCTACCTTGCTCCCCCGCCCCCCCATCCCCTCACCGGTGTATAAAACAACAGAGATGACTATTCACTCGGCTAAGGCCTATATCCCGCGGACCTGGCTGCGCGAGGCTCTCAGTTCCAAGACAATATGGCCGCCAGGATTTGTTTTCTGCGCTAAAAAACTCCATGGGCCGTACGCAGGGGTGTAAAAAGTACCCAGAAATTATACTTAAGTGAAAGTATGGGTACCGTCTCAGAATCGTACTCAAGTAAAAGTCAGAGTATCTGGCTAAAAACACACTTGAGTAAAAGTCAAAAGGTTTTCTACTTTTAAATGTACTTAAGTACTAAAAAGTAAAATTCTAAACTTGTTTTTATTCCGGGGCAATGACATGTTCCGTTTCGTCCTCTTCATCACTCGTACTATCGTCTGTGGCCATCTTCTGTATAGCTTGTCACTCTGACGGTCTATTCTTCTGATAGCAGGTGTTTAATCAAAGATCCCCGCTTTCTAGTCTTGCACAAGGACCAATCAGCGGGTTAATTTTCCATTGATGGGGATTTGATTGGCTGTTTTTATAGGGACTATTTTTGTTTTGTTTTTTTAGATGTATTTTTTTAGCATTTATTGCTTTTCATGGTCAGACATGACCGACAGATGAGGAGAGGATGAACGGGACACGGGAGAAGAGGCGGGGAAGACATGCGACAAATGTCACCGGGAGCGGGAAGCGAACCCGGGACGGCCACGTAGGTGTGCGATGCACTAACGTGGTGCGCCACGAGGGCGCCCCGATTGGCTGTTTTTAAATAAAGTGCGGCCGCAGGATCTACTAGTTAGTTCGGCCAGAGAAATAAATATACTAATTAAAATAGTTGGACCTGCGAGATTTTTACTTTGTAGGTCTGCATTTTAAATGTAAGGAGTAAAAGGTATGTTTTTTCCCCCTCTGAAATGTAATTGAGTAAAAGTACAAGTATACAAACCTAATAATACTCGAGTAAAGTACAAATCCCCCAAAAACAGTACTTAAGTATTGTAACGAAGTACAATTACTCAAGTACTTTACACCCCTGGGCCCACGGACGTCTCAGAAGAGGCAATGTGATACGGAGCGCAATTTGAGAACGAGACGGAGAGAGATGGGATCCTTTGACGGTTCCAACGGAGCGTGGCACACCGAGCCCCTGAAACACACCCTTTTTTCAGCCACAACTAAAGTAGGCCGATGACTCCGGCGAGCCGCGAGTGGACCGTGACATCACCCGCTGCTGCTGCGTTTCAAGCATCGCTGTGTCGGTAACGGAGACCGTAACCTCTGGCCGCTGCTGACATCACTACTGGGAATAGGCAGGGCAGGATTAGGCCGCAGGGTTCACTGGAAGCCATGCCGATGATGGGGAGGCTCGTTGGGAGTAGTTATGCCAGAGGCTTTTCCAGGCCAAACCGGCCTTCGAGGTATTTTCGCGGATCAGGACACTAATTCGCCTGTGTGTCTCTTTGGAAGATTGCCGACATTCAATATCATTTCTTCTCTTTTTTTTATGTGCATATCTTCATATAACTTATGCTCAGACTCTGATGTTAAAGGTTGTGACCTGTGTATTTACCACGTGGAGAAATAAAATAAAAAGAAATTGACGTTTTCGTTTTCTAAGCAGATCTATATACTCAGATTTTCTTTTTGCCGAACCACTGCTGCCTGGGCGCAGTGATATCATCACCTCAAAAGCCCTGTTGTTTTTTGAAAAGCGGGACTTTTGAGGTGATGAAATCACTGCGCCCAGGCAGCAGTGGTTCGGCAAAAAATAGTATATTTATCTGCTTAGAAAATGTAAATGTAAAAAAAAAAAGATTCTCCACGTGGTAAATGCACAGGTCACAACATAATTACAGGAATGCTTTGGAGTTGTATTTGGAGTGTATTTCGTGACTGTTGGGAACTAGGCTACACTGGCACACCTACTTCCAGTGAATGACACTAAGCTAGGCTAACGGTGCGGCTGTTCCATAAGCCTAATGCATGCACAGTAGGGGTGTAACGGTACACAGAAGCCACGGTTCGGTACGTACCTCGGTATTGCGGTCACGGTTCGGTACAACAGAAAAAATATTTGTATAATTATTATATATTTATGATAATTATAATTATTATTATTAAATAGAATTATTTTCTATAGGCTTGCCATGGTAGTCAGTGATACTGGTGGCATTCTGTGTTCAGTAGGGATGGGTATCGTTAGGATTTTATCGATACTACTCTTATCGATACTGCTTAACGGTTCGGTACTTTATCGATACTCTTATCGGTTCTTTTAGATTCTTATTATTAAAAAAATAATTATAAATTTATTATTTGAACGGCTTAAGGCTATATCTGTACTTGATGTTTGTTTGTTGTGTTGCATATTTGAAATAAACTTCAATCAAATCAAATCAAGCCCCCCCTCGTAAAAACTAAAACCTGTTTAACCTAGCCATCTATAAAACATCATGCTAAAACTGTGAAACAAATGTCCTACTCCCCTAAAGAAAGAAATACATAGCAAACATGACTCAGTTATCCAATAGTGCTGCTGCTTTTTATTTTGTTAAAATCTTTTAGTTAATAAGACTAAAAGACTACAATATGACTACAACGATTTCATGACGGCTTCCTGTCCTCGCGTTTCCGGTTCCTGTTTAACGTTGCATTTTCAACAACAGATTGCTGCTAATTAAACACTTCATGGAAACGGAGTAACGTTAACGTTATGTCAAGTTCATACGTGTAGTGTAGTATTAACTCGACATAACGTTAACATTACTCTATGTCCACTGTTGCTGCCACCGTTGCGTCGCAGATGGATGGTACACTCTATTAGCTCCGTAGCTAATCCGCTAATACTCTTGTGTGCCCGGCCACACGCGCTGTTCTCGCACAGAGCGCGCGAGTGCCTGCATGCGCGACTGGTGTGTTTGCGCTGTGAGGCGTATTCTTCGTATGGCTGCGCGTACCGCACCGTGACGGCCGTACCGTAAATTCATGGGACGAATACACGTACCGTTACACCCCTAATGCACAGAGAAGAAAATGTTATCTGCTTGTCTAACTCCAGGGTAGATGGCAAATAAGCAAATTTCCCAAAAAGGTGGCGTGTTCCTTTAACTGCACCAGGAATCACCACGTTCAGGCTTTTTCTTTCAATATAAATGCCGTTATTGATCATTTCTAACTAGCAAAATAGCTTTTTTCAAAGTGCAATGCAGACTCAGAGCACAGAAAAAGATCATGTTATATTTCATAATTTATCATATCATATTTCACATTGTCATAGATTATAAATGTGTTAGATGCTGTATGAATCTTTGGGTTAGGTTTTCAGAATGAAAGGATGCGATAGTAATATTAAGAATAACCTGTGCAGCCAGTAATAGTGGTTGGGTGTTCATGACCTCATGTGCTAAAATGCTAAAACATTTCCACTAAAATGATATACTGCTTGAAGTCAGATTTTTCAGCATCTTCTAAATCATTATTCCAGCCTGTTTTTTCATCACGAGAACTAAATCTGGGAATTCAGAATCCATACAGCAGTGACTCCACTTCCTTTTTATTTATAATAATTATAATAATAATACATCAGATTTATATAGCGCTTTTCCTAATGCTCAAAGACACTTTACAAAACAAACAATACAGTTTTAGTAGAGAAAATTAAAAAAAATTATATAAAAAGATGAGAGGAAGGAGTTCAAGGGTTGAAAGCAAGGGTAAAAAGGTGGGTTTTGAGAGGGCTTTTTTAAATGATGGGAGGGTGTCTGCATGACTGATATGGTTGGGAAGGGCATTCCAGAGGGTGGGGGCAGCTGCAGCAAAGGCCCTGTCGCCCCAGCTTAGTCCTGATGGGTTGGAGGTGGTTAGCATCTGCGGACCTGAGGCAGCGGGCAGGCGTGTGGTGGAGAAGGAGGTCAGAGAGGTAGGAGGGGGCCAGGTTGTTGAGGGCTTTGAAGGTGATGAGTAGAATTTTTACCTGAATCCTGTACATGATGGGGAGCCAGTGGAGATCATGGAGAATGGGGATGATGTTGTCGGAGTGGCGGGTGGAGGTGAGCATGCGAGCAGCAGAGTTTTGGACGTATTTTAGTTTATAGAGGATTTTGGTGGATGTGCCATAAAGGATGCTGTTGCAGTAGTCCAGTCGGGAAGTGATAAGTGTGCAGGCCAGTGTTTCGGCTGCAGAGAAGGATAGTGAGGGGCGTAGATGGGCAATGTTTAAAGGGGTCATGCATTGCTATTCCTTTCACTATTTGGGCAACTTTATGGAACACATCTGTAAAGTTTTTTATGGAACACATCTGTAAAGCCAAACCTAATCTTTATCTCAAAAAACAAGGGCAGGAAACAAAGTGGGTAGCTTGGCCTTTGGGCCGATCATTCGATATTAGAATTGAATCCTTTTTTTTCTCCGCCTGATTTTCTGTGCTTTTCTTCGCATCCCAATTTAGTCGTTATGCCAATTCCCCCCTCCCCTACCTGGTCGTTGTGCGCATGTGCCCCCTACTGGTCGGTCAAGGGAGCCCTGAGGTCTACCACATGATTCCTCCGACACATGCTGAGACAGCCAGCGGCTCTCTTTTCACCAGGCAGAGAGGACTCTCATTGGTGAAGTGTAATGCGTGGGAGGTCACGCTGCCTTCACCACTTCCTGTCTTTTGCTGTGCAGGCGCCCTGACCGACCTGTAGGAGTCGCTGTCCACAACGCCAGATTACCACCCCATCGACTTCCCTCCTGCTAACTCAGCCAAACGAGTTAGTATGACGGCTGGCCCAAGCCGGAGGCAATGCTGACACCCGGATTCGATACCGGAGTCTCTCGCATTGGTGACGAGCGCAATCTCCGCTGCGCCACCCAGCCGCCATCACGATATTGGAATTTAAACACAAAACTCCTCATGGAACAACTTCACACAATCATACATTTCTAAGGGAAACATCCACTTAACAAATGCCTGAAAACCTCAAAGGTGAACATTCCAATAAAAAATAACATCTAAATAAATATTTATCCGAACCAGTGACTCACTAAAGCTCAACACGGCCACGTCAGCTATGAGCGGCGCACGTGTTCTGGGTATAGAGCGATAACGAGAGAGCGGGGGTTTAGCGTAGAGAGGCAGTAACCGGTTTAGAGGGAGAAAATTATCTATTTTCTTTTTATTATTATTTATTTTTTTAGCATTTTTACAGCTTTATTGGTCACGCAGGACCGACAGAGGAGAGGGCGAACGGGAGGAGAGGTGGGGAAGACATGCGACAAATAACGACGGGAGCTGGGATCGAACCCGGGTCGGCCGCGTAGGTGCGCGAGGCACTATGGTATGCGCCACGAGGGCGCCACGAAAATGATCTCTTTAACCCTTTCACTGCCACACTACCAAAACTGTTAACCCTTTCACTGCGACAATACACAGAAGGTTAACCCTTTCACTGCCGACACGACAGCCGGTTAACTCTTTCACTGCCACGGCGACCGTCGGTTGTGTGATAGTAAAGGGTTAACCTTCTGTCGTGTGGCAGTGAAAGGGTTAATCAGCGAGTGAAACTGTGTAAATCGTTACAGAAGAGGCAGCAGACATAGAAAGTCGAACCCAGATCTGCTAAAATGGATATAAGACTCAATACAAAGGCGTACAAAAAAAATGTTTTATTCAGAATGGCAGGAGAGTAACACAGTATGCAAAAGAAAACACCCGACAGTCCATCTAACCTAAGAGTCGATATATGCTGTTGGATGAATTACACGAGAGTTGTATCACGTCCATATGGAACTGTAAAACTGTACACATTTACAGGGCTGTACATCTGGGATCTGAAGGAGCCAATAAGACGCACACATTGCAGCCACAAAAAAATAAAAAACACAGGGTTCTAAATTTGTTCCACTTTCTTTGAAATGGCTTAAGATTTTCCATTGTTCCACGTTGGCAAGAGGTTCATATCATAACAGTAAATAACAGAATGGTTGCAAAATCTGGACATGGTTTATGAGACGTAGGGTCCTAACGATACGGGAGGAGACAATTAAAATAACCACCAGAAAACTCAAGTTCCCCGTCTGTTGATGAAGCCAGATGAGAAGAACATGCTCCCAGATGAGATCACACACACACACACACACACACACACACACACACACACACACACACACACACACACACACACACACACACACACACACACACACACACACACACACACACACACACACACACACACACACACACACACACACACACACACACACACACACACACACACACACACACACACACACACACACACACACACACACACACACACACACACACACACACACACACACACACGTTTGAAGTTGTCCAAAAAAACGAATTAGAAATCCGGTTTTCTCCATTACAGAAATATGAGATGTTTCTCTGTCAAAATGCCCCAGAAAGCTGGCTGATGAAAGATTGCCGACTTATTACACATGACTCTTATTGGATGGTTAGCAGTATTGGGGGACGTCCTCCCGATGCCCTGTTTTTGCCCGGTATCCTAAAAGAATATGAAAGAAAGTAGTTTTCCTGCGATTCAGATCTTGCGTTTCTTCCACTCGGGTTCCTTGTCCGCCTCTTCGTCGGAGTCGGACTCCACTGCAAACAGAGGTTCTGGCTGCGTCCTGGAGAGAGACACACAGAGACACACAGACATGTTAGAGAGACACACAGAGACACACAGACATGTTAGAGAGACACACAGAGACACACAGACATGTTAGAGAGACACACAGAGACACACAGAGACACACAGACATGTTAGAGAGACACACAGAGACACACAGACATGTTAGAGAGACACACAGAGACACACAGAGACACACAGACATGTTAGAGAGACACACAGACATGTTAGAGAGACACACAGACATGTTAGAGAGACACACAGAGACACACAGAGACACACAGACATGTTAGAGAGACACACAGAGACACACAGACATGTTAGAGAGACACACAGAGACACACAGACATGTTAGAGAGACACACAGAGACACACAGACATGTTAGAGAAACACACAGAGACACACAGACATGTTAGAGAAACACACAGAGACGCACAGACATGTTAGAGAGACACACAGAGACACACAGACATGTTAGAGAGACACACAGAGACACACAGACATGTTAGAGAGACACACAGACATGTTACAGAGACACACAGACATGTTAGAGAGACACACAGAGACACACAGACATGTTAGAGACACACACAGAGACAAACAGACATGTTAGAGAGACACGCAGAGACACACAGACATGTTAGAGAGACACGCAGAGACACACAGACATGTTAGAGAGACACAGAGACACACAGACATGTTAGAGAGACACACAGAGACACACAGACATGTTAGAGAGACACACAGAGACACACAGACATGTTAGAGAAACACACAGAGACACACAGACATGTTAGAGACACACAGAGACACACAGACATGTTAGAGAGACACACAGAGAGACACAGACATGTTAGAGAGACACACAGAGACACACAGACATGTTAGAGAGACACACAGAGACACAGACATGTTAGAGAGACACACAGAGACACACACATGTTAGAGAGACACACAGAGACACATACATGTTAGAGAGACACACAGAGACACACAGACATGTTAGAGAGACACACAGAGACACACAGACATGTTAGAGAAACACACAGAGACACACAGACATGTTAGAGAGACACAGAGACACACAGACATGTTAGAGAGACACAGAGACACACAGAGACACACAGACATGTTAGAGAGACACAGAGACACAGACATGTTAGAGAGACACACAGAGACACACAGACATGTTAGAGAGACACAGAGAGAGACACATGTTGAACAGAGGCTCTGGCTACGTTTTGGAGAGAGACAGACATTTAAACAGAGGCTCTGGCTACGTTTTGGAGAGAGACAGACATTTAAACAGAGGCTCTGGCTATATCCTGAAGAGAGAAACAGTTTCTTTGTGTCTTTCTATCTTTTCACCCATGTCCCATGTTTGTTGCGCTGCCCTACTGTCAGTCTGGGGAGGGTGTAGACGACCACATGCTGCCCTACTGTCTGTCTGGGGAGGGTGTAGACTACCACATGCTGCCCTACTGTCTGTCTGGGGAGGGTGTAGACTACCATATGCTGCCCTACTGTCTGTCTGGGGAGGGTGTAGACTACCACATGCTGCCCTACCGTCTGTCTGGGGAGGGTGTAGAGACGACCACATGCTGCCCTACTGTCTGTCTGGGGAGGGTGTAGACTACCACATGCTGCCCTACCGTCTGTCTGGGGAGGGTGTAGACTACCACATGCTGCACTACTGTCTGTCTGGGGAGGGTGTAGAGACTACCACATGCTGCCCTACTGTCTGTCTGGGGAGGGTGTAGACTACCACATGCTGCACTACTGTCGGTCTGGGGAGGGTGTAGACTACCACATGCTGCACTACCGTCTGTCTGGGGAGGGTGTAGAGTCGACTACCACATGCTGCCCTACTGTCTGTCTGGGGAGGGTGTAGACTACCACATGCTGCCCTACTGTCTGTCTGGGGAGGGTGTAGACTACCACATGCTGCCCTACTGTCAGTCTAGGGAGGGTGTAGAGACTACCACATGCTGCCCTACTGTCTGTCTGGGGAGGGTGTAGACTACCACATGCTGCCCTACGGTCGGTCTGGGGAGGGTGTAGACTACCACATGCTGCCCTACGGTCGGTCTGGGGAGGGTGTAGACTACCACATGCTGCCCTACGGTCTGTCTGGGGAGGGTGTAGACCAGGGATCGGCAATAGGCGGCCCGCGGGCCGAAATGGGCCCGCCAGCAATAATTTCGGGCCCGTCAGGTTATTTTGAGAATATGATGTTTATTTTACGCGCAGGAAATATTCACTCGTTGTGACGCCAGAGTGTCTTTTGAAGCTGTATCTATCTATTCATCATATCTATGGCTGTCACTATAGCCAATTGAAATGCTAGAAATGGTCACATGGACTGGGAGAACCAATGGAATTTCACTTTCACTTCCGCGTTTGGGATGCCGGCGAGCGAACGTTTGCAAAAACAAAACAAACGTCTTTGAATAACTTCTTTGCAATGCAACGGGGAAATATGATGAGCCAGAAGAGGAGCTTACGACCTATAAAGCTTATTTTAATAAACAGGTGTCATTCTTAAAATACGGGTTTATCGCAACAGGTAACTCTTGCAATAAGCAACCGGTGACTCTCGCTTGTTGACATGGCAACACGAGCAAGCAACTGTGTTCAAGTTGGGTGGGCATTCAACGCGAGTGGACATTTAACATGTTATTAACATGGATTTTGGAGGACCGAAGCAGAAACAATATCAAGTCCAGGGCAGGGCTGCCTGCATTATGCCGGTGAGTGTTGTGTTTTAATAATAATAATAATACATTCGATGTATAATACACCCGCTGTGGTGCTTAAAATCAAATGCACCCTACTGATCTCGATTTATAATGCGAGCACCTGCATTAAAATCAAATTACTGATCTGTTCATGTGTAATGCACTGTCTGAGAGGCACTTTATAATAGAAAAAAGACAGTGCAAACATGTATATGTCGTTTTTTTTTTTACAGTTAAAAAATGTTCACTTATCATTGGCCCGCCACACAATGGCTTGGGGAAAATTTGGCCCGTGGGCAAATCTAATTGGCGACCCCTGGTGTAGACTATCACATGCCTCCTCCATAAATGTGGAGTCGCCAGTGTTTAGACCTCTACACTACCCAGCCGCTCCTAGTGCTTAGACCTCTACACTACCCAGCCGCTCCTAGTGCTTAGACCTCTACACTACCCAGCTGCTCCTAGTGCTTAGACCTCTACACTACCCAGCCACTCCTAGTGTTTAGACCTCTACACTACCCAGCTGCCCCTAGTGTTTAGACCTGTACACTACCCAGCTGCTCCTAGTGTTTAGACCTCTACACTACCCAGCCACTCCTAGTGCTTAGACCTCTACACTACCCAGCTGCCCCTAGTGCTTAGACCTCTACACTACCCAGCTGCCCCTAGTGTTTAGACCTGTACACTACCCAGCTGCTCCTAGTGTTTAGACCTCTACACTACCCAGCCACTCCTAGTGCTTAGACCTCTACACTACCCAGCTGCCCCTAGTGTTTAGACCTGTACACTACCCAGCTGCTCCTAGTGTTTAGACCTCTACACTACCCAGCCACTCCTAGTGCTTAGACCTCTACACTACCCAGCCCCTCCTAGTGCTTAGACCTCTACACTACCCAGCAGCTCGAGGCTGGGGCCAGCATCCGTTTAAAAATGTTTATCAAAATATGGGCACCCTACACAATTTGATAGTCTCTTAATGAGTTGTTTCCTTTGTAAACCACAAGCATCATGAAGGCATTCTTCTGGTGGTCCTTGAACTAGTGGATAATGGCCAACAGCAGGGAGGGAGCAGCTGTAGACCAGCAATAAGAATAGTAAATCATGTTCGGTGGGTATCGTGAGCATACTAATAATAAATCTTTAAAGACACAAACATTGACATTTATGGACATAGTGAAATTCAGAACTGCACAAATTATGTTCAAAGCAAGAAATAATGTACTGCCAGGTAATATTAAAAAAAATCTTTAGGGATCGAGAGGGAAAATATGATTTAAGAAGGAATTATAATTTACAACAACCCTATGTCCGCACTACTCTTAAAGGTTTGTGTATTTCAGTTTGTGGTGTAATCCTGTGGAATGGCTTAGATGAAGAAACAAAAATCAGCTCTCATTGATGAGTACAAAAACGAGGAGCTTAAGAAAATATATATATATTTTTATTTCTACTAACATTTGTGTTATTTTTTATCGATGTTTATTTTGTTTGTTATTTTAGGTTTGTAAGAGATTTTGTTTTATGTATGATATTGTGAGGAAGGGGCAGGACTAGATAAGCATTTGCTTCCTTCTGCTCCTTCTCAAACTCATTTGTTTATCATTTAATGAAGAATGTAAGATTTCATTATAAAAAAATTTAGTTTATCATTTTTATTGTGTTTTTATATGGTTGATTGTTCGAGATGAAATAAACTCAACAACTCAACAAGACAATACATGATGGAATAAGACAAATACAGTCACTTATAGAGCAGCTTTTATCCAAAGCGCTTTACACCTTATGCCTCACATTCACCCATTCACTCACACATTCACTCACACATTCACTCACACACGCACACGCCGATGGGCGAAGGCAACCACGCAAGGTGCCAAACTGCTCACCGGGAGCAGTTAGGGGTTAAGTGTCTTGCTCAAGGACAAGTCGACACACGCAGCTGGGAGGAGCTGGAATTGAACCGGGAACCTTCCGATTACCAGACGACCTGCTCTACCTCCCGAGCCACTGTGTGATAACTATTCCTACAATGCACACGACACAAGCCCAAAGTAACCCTGACGTATACAGCATGTCGATACTCTCTTCAAGTTGCCATTGACCATACATTTTAGTCATCATATGCTGTGTGTGTGTGTGTGTGTGTGTGTGTGTCACACACACCTGTCTGCATAACATTGATCTTCTTGACACCAGAGGAAAGCAATTAACACACAACCCAACAAAGAGGGAGGGGAGGTGGGGGTGGGTAACCAGATCACAGGCCTGCAGAGCAATGAATGTGTGAGGGAGCCAAAGTGCTACAATGGCTGTCATTAGTGTCAACATCACCATTAGTGCTGGTAATGAGTGATCCCCGCCTCCATACAGAGCGGACCAGGCCGGCTGAGGCTGGGACCGCGAGGCAGCCCACGCAGCCCCGCTGCTGGCTAGGGTTACATGCAGGATGCCCCCATCTCAGACCCAGCCCAGACCTGGCTGTCACACCTCAGACTGGGTTCTCTCGCTGGACTTCAGCCCTCGTGTTTAAGGGGCCAGGCTGCAGCAGAGAGGGGCCAAGCCAGGGGGCCAGGCTGCAGCAGAGAGGGTGCCAACCCAGGGGGCCAGGCTGCAGCAGAGAGGGGCCAAGCCAGGGGGCCAGGCTGCAGCAGAGAGGGGCCAGGCTGCAGCAGAGAGGGGCCAAGCCAGGGGGCCAGGCTGCAGCAGAGAGGGGCCAAGCCAAGGGGGCAGGCTGCAGCAGAGAGGGGCCAAGCCAGGGGGGCAGGCTGCAGCAGAGAGGGGCCAAGCCAGGGGGGCAGGCTGCAACAGAGAGGGTGCCAACCCAGGGGGCCAGGCTGCAACAGAGAGGGGCCAACCCAGGGGGCCAGGCTGCAGCAGAGAGGGGCCAACCCAGGGGGCCAGGCTGCAGCAGAGAGGGGCCAACCCAGGGGGCCAGGCTGCAGCAGAGAGGGGCCACGCCGGGGGCCAGGCTGCAGCAGAGAGGGGCCACGCCGGGGGCCAGGCTGCAGCAGAGAGGGTGCCAACCCAGGGGGGCAGGCTGCAGCAGAGAGGGGCCAAGCCAGGGGGGCAGGCTGCAGCAGAGAGGGGCCAAGCCAGGGGGGCAGGCTGCAGCAGAGAGGGGCCAAGCCAGGGGGGCAGGCTGCAGCAGAGAGGGGCCAAGCCAGGGGGGCAGGCTGCAGCAGAGAGGGGCCAAGCCAGGGGGGCAGGCTGCAGCAGAGAGGGGCCAACCCAGGGGGGCAGGCTGCAGCAGAGAGGGGCCAACCCAGGGGGGCAGGCTGCAGCAGAGAGGGGCCAAGCCAGGGGGGCAGGCTGCAGCAGAGAGGGGCCAAGCCAGGGGGCCAGGCTGCAGCAGAGAGGGGCCACGCCGGGGGCCAGGCTGCAGCAGAGAGGGTGCCAACCCAGGGGGCCAGGCTGCAACAGAGAGGGGCCAAGCCAGGGGGCCAGGCTGCAGCAGAGAGGGTGCCAACCCAGGGGGCCAGGCTGCAGCAGAGAGGGGCCACGCCGGGGGCCAGGCTGCAGCAGAGAGGGTGCCAACCCAGGGGGCCAGGCTGCAACAGAGAGGGGCCAGGCTGCAGCAGAGAGAGAGGGGCCAGGCTGCAGCAGAGAGAGAGGGGCCAGGCTGCAGCAGAGAGAGAGGGGCCAGGCTGCAGCAGAGAGAGAGGGGCCAGGCTGCAGCAGAGAGAGAGGGGCCAGGCTGCAGCAGAGAGAGAGGGGCCAGGCTGCAGCAGAGAGGGGCCAGGCTGCAGCAGAGAGAGAGGGGCCAGGCTGCAGCAGAGAGGGGCCAGGCTGCAGCAGAGAGAGAGGGGCCAGGCTGCAGCAGAGAGGGGGAACACTGGGAAACTGCTGGTTCTGTTATGGAGGCTGAACGTGAACGTACAGTACACGCAGGGGGAGTGAGTCACTGTATAAAAGACACACTTAGCAATTCCCCGAAATGAGGCTCTTTGAAAGAGGGCATGGTACAGTCTACAGTGCCCAGGCACACATTGTCCCGAGCACAGCTGACTGGCGCGGCGACAAGCCTGCGGCCGGCGTAATCAGAAGGTGGCTGCTGGAAATCCTTGTGCATAGAGCTGGAAAGTTTAACCTCGGCTTTGGGGCAGATATATATGAATTCCCTGTCTTTTGTGACAAACATCTCCCTTAAACCCTTTCCCTGCCACACAACAGCACCAGGTTAACCCTTTCACTGCCACACTACAGAAGGTTACCAATTTCACTGACACACAACAGCACCAGGTTAACCCTTTCACTGCCACACTACAGAAGGTTAACCTTTCACTACCAGAAGGGTTAACCTTCTGTAGTGTGGCAGTGAAAGGGTTAAAGAGTCCCTTTGCCGATTTTTCAACCTTAAATCCTGCCGTCCCCGTGGTGCGGGGGACATGTGATGTTGGGACAGAAGACACACCCATGTGTTTGGCGTCTCGAGAGCTCTGCCGTGTCGCCGTCCAAGGAACTGAGCCAGACGTCGTCACCCGGCTGAGAGCAGAATCACTAAAGCAAATTGAATGTGCATATATAGCTTCATGTTTTGATTTGCGACTACTGTGTCTTTAATGGGAATGTGGGGGGAATACGGATGTGCATCAGTGATAATCAAACCGTAACCAAAGAGGCCTATTGGGATGTTAGATCCTAATGTGAAAAGCTGTATGATTTGGTGTTTTCTGTGCCTTGCCTTTGTCTGTTTTGCTGCCATCTATTTTATACTTACATTTTTATGTATGCACTTTTTGGTAAATTTTTTGCTCATTTTATGGCAATTTTCTATACCTGTCTTTTTTGCTGCTGTGAACAACGTTCAGCTGCAATTCTTGTATGAAAGGTGCTATACAGATAAAGTTTATTATTATTATTATTATTATTATTATTATTATTATTATAACCATAACCTTAACCCTTTCACTGCCACACAACAGAAGGTTAACCCTTTTTACTATTACACGGTCGCTGTCGGTTGTGTGATAGTAAAGGGTTAACATTCTGTCGTGTGGCAGTGAACGGGTTAACCTTCTGTGTATTGTCGCAGTGAAAGGGCTAACCGTTTGGTAGTGCGGCGGTGAAAGGGTTAACCACACTGTTACCTTAAACTAAGCATAACCATAACTCTATCTTAACAATAACTGTTAAACATTTAAACAAATCATCATCATAGTATTACTGTGTTTATATCGGGGTGGGTGAGTGGCTTAGTCTAGTGGTGAGAGCACTCGACCGCAAACCAATATCATCGTTAGTTCCACTCCCGTTTGTTTTGGACTTTCGCCGATACAAAAATGTAAATAAATAATATTACTTATGGCTATAACATAACGTACATTATGTACCATAGTCCTTTATTTAAGCTCTCGGATGAGACCGTGTTGTGATCACGTCATCAGCGCTGATAGGAATCTAAAACTGGCCCATTACTCACCTGCCTGCACTGGAACACAAGCTCCACGAAGCTCCTTAAACATTCATGTGTCAACGCTGGTCCCAGGAAACCCAAGCACTGCCACAGTACCATCAACCACATCACTCACTGTA
>NC_140175.1:97219145-97249145 GCF_963971535.1 Notolepis coatsorum
GTGGCCCGGTGGCTCTGGAGGTGGTTCTGGAGGAGGGTCGGTGTGGCCCGGTGGCTCTGGAGGTGGTTCTGGAGGAGGGTCGTGTGGCCCGGTGGCTCTGGAGGAGGGTCGGTGTGGCCCGGTGGCTTACTCCCCCCCCCCCCTTCAAGTCTGAGCTGGTGAGGGCGGTCAGGTGGCGTAGCGGAGATTGCGCTCGTCACCAACGCAGGAGACGCTGGGTTCGAGCCCAGCTCTCGGCGTTGCTACCAGCTTAGCTGGCCGTTCATACTAATACAATTGGCAGTGTTAGGGGGTGGGAAAGCTGGCGGGTTGGGAATCTGGCGTTGTGGACAGCGACGCCTACAGGTCAGGTCTCGGCGCTTACTCAGCGGGGGGGGCAGGACTTGGTGGAGATAGCGTGCCCTCCCACGCGTTACACTCCACCAATGAGAGTCCTCGCTGCCAAGTGAAAAGAGCGTCACTGGCTCGACGGCGCACGTCTCGGAGGAAGCGTGCGTTCGACATCGGGACACCCTTGTACCGACTCGTGGGAGAACATGCGTACAACAACCAGGTAGGGGAGGGGGGGAATTGGCACAACGACTAAATTGGGACGGGGAGAAAATCAGAGAAAAATTGGAGAAAGAGAAGGTAAAAAAAAAAGAAGAAAAAAAAAGTCTGAGCTGGTGTACTTCTACTGTACGGTGTACTTCTACTGTACTGTGTACTTCTACTGTACTGTGTACTTCTACTGTACTGTGTACTTCTACTTTCTACTGTACTGTGTACTTCTACTGTACTGTGTACTTCTACTGTACGGTGTACTTCTACTGTACTGTGTACTTCTACTGTACTGTGTACTTCTACTTTCTACTGTACTGTGTACTTCTACTGTACTGTGTACTTCTACTGTACTGTGTACTTCTACTGTACTGTGTACTTCTACTGTGTACTTCTACTGTACTGTGTACTTCTACTGTACGGTGTACTTCTACTGTACGGTGTACTTCTACTGTACTGTGTACTTCTGTACTTCTACTGTACTGTGTACTTCTACTGTAGCCCGACAGCTACTTGATTGGACCTATTTCAAACCGCCCCGCCCTCTCTTCTTGATCCTCCAATCAGAACTGTTGCTTCCCTCAAACAGACTTTGTTTGGCGACAGTTGTGATCGGAGGATCAAAAAAAGAGGGCAAGGTTTATTTACATATATATATGCCCCCCTGCCTCCATATATTTATGTATACCTGTCCTTTCCCTTGTATTTATGTATACCTGTCCTTTCCCTTGTATTTATGTATATTTGTCCCTTCCAATTTATTTATGTATATTTGTCCCTTCCTATTTATTTATGTATATTTGACCCCACCTATTTATTTATGTATATTTGACCCCACCTATTTATTTATGTATATTTGACCCCACCTATTTATTTATGTATATTTGTCCCTTCCCATATATTTATGTATATTTGTCCCTTCCCATATATTTATGTATATTTGTCCCTTCCCATATATTTATGTATATTTGTCCCTTCCCATATATTTATGTATATTTGACCCTTCCCATATATTTATGTATATTTGTCCCTTCCCATATATTTATGTATATTTGACCCTTCCCATATATTTATGTATACCTGTCCTTTCCCATTTATTGGGATACCTGGTTGTTAAAAATTATTTTAATAAAAAGATATTTGCCAAAGAAAAGACTCGTATCTCACAAATAAATAGCCTTAAAAATGTTATTAATTGATGAAAAATGATTAAAATAAGAACAATGTTAGACGTGTCGACTTGTCTATTACAACAAGAGCACAGTTCTAACACAGCACAGGGGAATAAATAATGCATTCATTTTGCAGCAACTGTTGTGAAGAAGCAGCTTATTGGTAAAAGGCTAACAATAGCGGTCAGCCGCAGTGCGCAGCGTCAGTAGCAGTGGTGGTGTTGCACATTACCTGGTCCGGACACGGGGGGCTCAGGCTTGTGGGACTTCATGGGGTCCAGTCGGTCCTTCTCCAGCTGCTTCCTGGTGCTGCGCTGACGGGCCTCGCGGAACATCGGCAGGGCGTGAGCTGGAGACACACGGGGCGACACAGGGGGAATTAAGACATGTCATTGGCAGGGCGTGAGCTGGAGACACAGGTGGAATTAAGACACACGGGGCGACACAGGGGGAATTAAGACATGTCATTGGCAGGGCGTGAGCTGGAGACACAGGGGGAATTAAGACACACAGGGCGACACAGGGGGAATTAAGACACACGGGCGACACAGGGGGAATTAAGACACACGGGGCGACACAGGGGGAATTAAGACACACAGGGCGACACAGGGGGAATTAAGACACACGGGGCGACACAGGGGGAATTAAGACACACAGGGCGACACACAGGGGGAATTAAGACACACGGGGCGACAGGTGGAATTAACACTTTCAGTGCCGTTCATGGATAAACACGTTTCTGGCGCCCGACCGCTGAGTGCCAATCACTGATTAACCCGTTTCTGGATTGTTATTTATTTTATTCGCTATTTCCATTGATAATTCATCAGGCAGCCTGTGCAGGCTGTCCTGAATGGGTCTGAGATCGCAAACGTCCATTACCGCCGCCTAACGCCTTGCGGCCGCTATTGCACTCCTTTTGAAACGATGTGGCTTGGTGTCTGGGCCAAGCTGCTGCGTGCGTGCGGGGTCTAAACACTCGGGCAGGGAAAGCGGTTATAACGGATGCATCGATGTCACCCCCCCCGTTCATGTTCAATGCTGGATTATGTTGGAAACACGATCGCGATCAGTACTTGGAATGGCGATCAGATAATTGGAATATTCTCTTTGCAGTACATCCTAGTCAAGGTAAGTGCTATATGTTATCAATCGTGCGTTGATCCGAGCATGCCTTCCTTGTGATCCGTGTGTGTCGTGTAACGTTACTCCACAACATATGCCGTTGGTGACGATCGAAGCATAAACCACCCCCCACCATTTCATGCATGCATGATGAAACATAATACCGATAATCTAGCGTTTATTTCAGATTGATTGTTGATCCAAGCGAGGAATGGCATGCTTCCTAATGAAAGGCAATAAAACGGGAATGTATTGATGAAAAATCTGAGGGGAGTGGCCACTGAGGGGAGTGGCCACTGGCTGAGTGCTCTCTGTCTCAGGTGCCAGAGAGGAGAAGCACAAACAACATGAGAGAGGAGAGATGAGACGCACCTAAATCCATTGCGGGGTGAAAATGTGCCGCAAAACATTAATATCTTTGGAACCGTGTGTGTTAAATTGTATCTGAATCGGGAGATGATCTTCTCTCGTCACAATTGAAATTGTATTTCTCCGTCGCGCAAAAGCTGGCTGGGCAGTCTCATTGAATAATATACACGCACGAAAGTCTGTAAACTTGTGCATAACGGAGTGTGGCTCTATAGCAGAGGTCCCCAACCATCGGGTCATGGACCGATGTAATATTAGTTTGTTGCACATATGATGGATTATGTAATTGGTTTGTCATGACCCATTGTCAAAACAATGAAGTTTGCTATTAGATGGCATGCTTTGTAGCACCTCCCTCTGCTTCAGAAGGACACTGTCACACGAAGCGATTTCACTGGATGTCCCGGACACAATGGAATTCGTAACGAATAATTAAAAAAAGATACAGTCAACTGGAATATGTTAGTTGTTTACACATATGTTGGATTATGTAATTGGTTTGTCATGACCCATTGTCAAAACAATAATAAATCGTGGGATTTATATGAAGTTTGTTGTTAGATGGCATGCTTTGTAGCACCTCCCTCTGCTTCTAGACACGGAGGCAACTTTTTTTGGACCAACTTTTTCTGTGGATGGTTTTGTGAATAAATCTCCATTATGCTTCAATTACTGTGTGTTTATTGTATAACAATAAGGTTGGGTGAATTCGGCCATTGTATAAAAGCATTACATCACTTGAAGTCGTGTGTTATACAAATTAGATCACGCCTAGGGGGGTCTAACGACCCTCCGCTGTGCGTCGGGCCTAACAACCACCCCTAGGCGTAATCTAATTCGTATAACACACTCCGTCGCGTGATGTAATGCTTAATCATTCAAGCGCTGGCACACACGGCCCACAGCGACCTCTGGTGAATGGCACTGGATGTGTTAAGACACACGGGCGACAGGGGGAATTAAGACATTTCATCGGCAGGGCGTGAGCTGGAGACACACGGGGCGACATAGGGGGAATTAAGACACACGCAATCATTGAGCATGGATCAGCGCTGGACGAAGACACAACTTGACACTCGTGTCTACACAGGGAACAAAATAAGCACCCGCCAAACTCCAATGGCGTGTAGATTTCCTCTTTGGCTGGTAAATTACAGAGGCTACTCAGCCACTCTGGCATGTAAAATAATTGGGAGCCACATGAGCATATTAGAGTATTATATCAGGGCTATACAGTGCGAGCATTTCACTCGCATTTGCCTCTAAAAATAGATTTGTGCGAACCGGAAAAATCATTTAGGAGCACAGTGTGCGAGTAATAGTCTTTCGTAGTGGGCGTGTCAACTGCGCAATTGTCATTTCATAATAGAGACGAGCAGCGTGGATCAGCTCTGTAACAACTCATCTCGAGTCACGCTGCTTCTATGTGCAACGAAAACTCCACGAGCAGCAGTTCCAATTGTCTAACATGCTTTGCATCCTCGCCAGTTATACCCACGTCGCGCTAAAAACAATAACTACTGTAATGTTATTTGCTAACTGAGTACTCCAACTAAGCTAACCTGCTAACGCTAATCACTGGGGACGCTCAGAGGCATAGTGAGAGAAGGGAGGGCTGAGAATCTGTCTCTCTCCGTCTATCTCTCTGTGTGTGTGTGTGTGTGTGCGTGCGTGTGTGTGTGTGTCTCGCTCTCTCTCTCCCTCTCCATCTCTCTCCTGAACCTATTTCATTCAAAAGGAAGATATTGATGGACAGTAGCTATAGTATATAGCGTTTAAATTATAATGAATTGAAGAATTGTATAAAGAATTTTCCATGTTCTGTCATCTAATAATATATTCCATTACCTTTCCTATCTGTATCAAAGTCAAAATGTTGGTATTGTGACAACAGTACAACATACAAAAGCAGCTTTACAACCGATATCCTTTGTGTCTAGTAGGCATGGGCCAATGTGTGATTTTGGTGATATGTGCTATTGCACAGATGTTGACCCTTAGTATGCACATGCAGTAGAATATGCATGTAATAAATAGTTTGTTAATAAACTCTGTTACTTGAAAAATGTTCACTGTGCTCCTAAATTTCTTTGTGTGCTCCTAATTTTTATTTTATTTAGGAGCACATGTGCTCCCTGGGGAAAAGGTTAGCGTAGAGCCCTGTATAGAGTAATAATAATAACACATGGCGATATACTAAAAAGCTATTTCAAATTTTTGGCTGGTAAAAAATCTGCCTGGCTGGTAGTTTTTTTAATCTACCAGCCACCTTGGCTGGTAAGCCAAAAGTAAATTTAGTTCCCTGCGTCTACAGCTACACCCTACCATAACATGGGACTCCGTGCACCATACCATGCAACGCTCGCTTTTACATCGATGTACAAAGAATCCTTGTATCTTTGTGGAGCAACACTCTCCACACACACACACACACACACACACACACGCACACGCACACGCACACACACATTTACATTTAGCTGACGCTTTTATCCAAATAAGTTGACACACACACACACACACACACACACAGGTATATAAACACACACACACAGGTATATAAACACACGCACACACACACACAGGTATATAAACACACACACACACATTTACATTTAGCTGACGCTTTTATCCAAATAAGTTGACACACACACACACACACACTTACATTTAGCTGACGCTTTTATCCAAATAAGTTGACACACACACACACACACACACACTCACACACTTACATTTAGCTGACGCTTTTATCTGACACACACACACACACACAGGTATATAAACACACACAGGTATATAAACACACACACACACAGGTATATAAACACACACACATTTACATTTAGTATATAAACACAAACACAGACACACCAGCTGACCTCTGCCAACAGCTCTGATTGGTGTGTGTAGTGTGTACTCTTTCTGCCATAGTGGACACCAACACTGTCATTATTGGCCCCATGTTTAGGAGCTAGACACTCTCTTCACACCTTACTGAGCACCGCCACAATAAAGGCCCCTGGCTGGCGCTGCAAGCCCAGTGACACTGAGGGAATGAATGTGTGCGAGAGAGAGAGAGAGAGAGAGAGAGAGAGAGAGAGAGAGAGAGAGAGAGAGAGAGAGAGAGAGAGAGAGAGAGAGAGAGAGAGAGAGAGAGAGAGAGAGAGAGAGAGAGAGAGAGAGAGAGAGAGAGAGAGAGAGAGAGAGAGAGAGAGAGAGGAGAGAGAGAGAGAGAGAGAGAGAGAGAGAGAGAGAGACAGAGAGAGAGACAGAGAGACAGAGAGAGAGACAGAGAGAGAGACAGAGATAAACGGAGAGACAGAGACAGAGGAGAGAGAGAGAGAGAGAGAGAGAGAGAGTGTATCTTTGGGGAGGGGGGAAAATGTGTGAAAAGGAGGGAGTATGCTTGTGTGTGTGTGCGTGCGTGCGTGCGTGTGTGTGTGCGTGTGTGTGTGTGTGTGTATCTTTGGGGAGGGGGAGGGGGTTACAAAGACACACTTTAGTATGCCGCCCTCCTAGATAAAGTGATTTTCCATTCACGGGTGCTGTTGTCGCCGCTCAGTGTTAATTCTCCTCCTCCGCGCTACATTAAGCAAAAAGGTTACTGTTAACAGATTCCCTCTCTTTTCTCAATGGTCCATCACTGGGCTTCCTGGCCCCTCTTCTAATTTTCCAGCGCCGGCCGGGTGCATCAAGTGCGTCACGCGTCACGCCTGTCCCCGCTTCACACCCCCCCCCCGTCGGCGTGGCGATGAAATCACATGATGTATATATACACATAATATATATATTATATGAAGAGGCTCACGCTCCCCGTCCCGTCCCGTCCCCCTAGCGGTACGTGGCATCTTGAGTTGTGTCCAGTGGCCAATCAGGGGGCTTATATAGAGACTCTCAGGGTTCCCACAGACATTGCAAAATGAAATTCAAGGACTTTCAAGTACTTTTCCAAGCACAGTTTGTAATTTTAAAAGGGCATTTAAAGGGATACAATTCACTTTTAAATGCTGTTTTTTATTTAAATTATCTGATCCAATATTTATGGCTTAAAACCAATTTCCGACAATTAGTTACAATAAAAAATAATATTTCTTGATTCAGTTACAATTTCATCATGGATGAACAAAACTTTCAATGTGAATGGTTGATTTGAATTTCAAGGACTTTTTAAGCACCTTGTTAAACAAATTGGCTGTTTAAGGAAATCAAGCACTTTAAGCACTTCAAGGACCTTGTGCGAACCCTGCATATATAAATATTATATGAAGAGGCTTGCGCTCGCCCCACTGCCCCCCCCCCCCCCCACCCCCCCCTTAGTGGTACGTGGCATCCTGAGTTGTGTCCGGTGGCCAATCAGGGGGCTTGTATAGAGACTCTATAGAGAGTGGTGGTGATTATCTCGACGTCAGCGGGAGAGGAAAGCGCAGGACACGCACAGGAATAATGACAGCCGCGTGTGTCGATGAGATGACGGGCTGACCGGTGGGGAGGGGTGGGGGGTGGAAGAGAGAGAGAGAGAGAGAGAGAGAGAGAGAGAGATGGAGAGAGAGAGAGAGAGAGAGAGAGAGAGAGAAGACAAGAGAGGTTCTAAGAGGTTCAGCTAAGTTCAGCTAAGATGAACCCCTAAAGAATATTCAACTGTTAATGGAATAACTAAACAGAAGGAAGAGATAACTTCACAAAGGCAACATGAATATATATAGATCCAATAGGACAAAGACCAACATTTAAATCCAAAGAGAAGAGCAAGTAGCAAGGAGACAAGGAGACAACGGCATACAGCAGCTAAGGAGGCTAACAGAGTAGTCAGGTATACTGATACCGTTGGCTACGAGAGCTAGCGGGTCCGTTGGGTTCAATAAAACGTTGCTACAAGAGCTAACGGGACCGTGTGGTTCAATAAAACGTTGCTACAAGAGCTAACGGAACCGTTTGGCTCATTATAACGTTACTGGTTCAATATAACATTGCTACAAGAGCTAACGGGACCGTTTGGCTCATTATAACGCTAGTTAGCTGCGTTAGCTAACGGCACCGTTTGGCTCCTTATAACGTCACTACGAGAGCTAGCGGGACCGTTTGGCTGCATATAACTATAGTTAGCTGCGTTAACTAGCGGGACCGTTTGGCTGTAAATAACGATAGTTAGCTGCGTTAGCTAGCGGGACAGTTTGGCTGTATATAACGACAGTTAGCTGCGTTAGCTGCCGACCTGCCTGGCTGCATATAACGCCAGTTAGCTGCGTAGCTACACAACGTTAGATAACGACAACTAGCCAGCCAGCTAAATCCAAAATAACATCTGTACAAAAAGCTAATAACAACAGTCTCAGTCAGTTAAGTTTGTGTATTACCTGGTGTGTTGCCATGGAAAATAACCAAAACAGGATGTGCAGTGTTGCCATGGAAACTAACCAAAACAGGATGTGCAGCAAAGAAGTTGAGTACCCTCCTAGTTGTAGAAGTAATAAAAACAAGAAAAAACACAAGGAGGAGACACTTTTGGCCCACCCAGAAGAGCTGTATGCTGACTACACTGTCTATAAGGACAAGATGGTGATGAATGACCTCATCTTCCACACAGAACATGTTAACTCCTGGAAACAGGTGATCTGTAACCACTATGACCATGTTGTGAAAGAAGGCATCGGTCGAGGAGGACGCCACACGATATGCCATGATGAGACCCTGGACACTGATAACCCAGTTCTAACAATCTCTTACTATGTTAAAGGGACTGTATTAGTACAGGGAAATGAAGCAAACCTCAACATATTTCAAGAGCTTTTCCCAAAAATAAAAACGGAAGTGGAGAGAGTTGTGCCCAACACCAACAAGGCTGCGGACACACAGACAGAAGAGGACAAGGTGAACACAGACACAGAAATATCAGAGTCAAAACCAGCAACTAGCCCTTCTGACTGTGCCACTCCAACTCCCTCCAACCACACAGTGAACCCAGTGATGCCACTGCCAGCACAAAGAGCACCAGTCAGCCCATCCATTCACACTCCTTCAACACCCTCCAAACTGGTCCAGCAGCTGAGAGAAAGCGTATCTCTCCTGGAGCTGGAGTTCACTGAATTTAAAGAGAGGACTCTGGCCAGGCTGACTGAGCCCTGCACCATTCAGCAGCTGGGAGAAGAGCTCCGTCATCTGAAGAGGAACGGGGAGGAGACCGCTTCAGAGCTGAGGGAGACCCAGAGGACGGTCATGGAGCTCACCGAAACCATGCGGGAGCTAGAGCAGGACAACAACACCCTACAGGCCCGGATGAAAGCCATGAAGGAAGATACAAACAGCCGGGAGGAGTCTCTACGCAGTGAGATAGAGGAAGTAAAGCTACAACGACAAGAAGAAAGAATACATACATTCCCCCCCGATCAAAAGCAGTCCTCTGCTCCAACACTCACCACCCCACCCCCCCCTACTGCCAAACCAGAATATACCCCCCCCCCCCTGACCCCACTTACCCCTCCCAGCCTGACACCCAATGACATACCTTTGGACTCAGACCCCCTTCCAGCAGCCCAACCTCCACCCGAGCCACGGCCCCAGTCCACCAGACCAGCCCAGCCCGAAGCCCAGGTAGTCCTCCTCATGGACTCCAATGGCAAATACCTGGACACAGCACGCCTCTTCCCAGGCCAAGGTGACAGCCAAGCGCTGTCGGAACACAGGCCACGCCATGGAGCTGCTCAGACAGGACACTCTAGGGAGCCCCCAGTACATGGTGGTGCACACGGGTACAAATGACCTCCACTATCTACAGCGTGAGAACTGCTGAAGCTAATGACCAGGGTGGCTGAGAAGGCCTCCAGGGAGTTCCCACACACCAGAGTAATCATCTCCACCCTCCTCCCCAGGATGGACACCCCTCCATACATCATTCACGAAATCAACATGGAGACCTCAAGAAACTGTGCTGCCCTCAAAAATGTCCACCTGGCCCACCACACAAACATCGGCAGATGGGACTTTAATAATGATGGGCTACACCTAAACAACGCGGGAGTGAGGACATTTGCAAAAACATTAAAGGATGCTGCCCTCGGACGCAACCCCAACAGACCCAGTCACACACCGGCCTCTCCGAGAAAGCACAGGCCCATGAGATACCCACGAGGAGTCACCCCACAAACCTATGCCCCACCTATACCCCACCTTTCCACCACACCCAGTGAGAGGAGACATCCCCCCAGCCGACCCCTCAACCGCCCCCAGCCCACACCCCACCCTTCCAACCCACCCAGTGAGAGGAGACGTCCCCCCAGCCGACCCCCTCACCGTCCGCCGCAGGAGATGACCTATGCATCCGCCCTGACCAGGCCCCCTCCCCCCCCCCCACCCACATCAGAGCTGAATGAGATCAAACAAATGTTATACACGCTATGCAGTAAACTTCTCACTACAAGCTAGCAATCGACCAAAAGAAAAGCAGGCCAACCGCCTGCTGTCGCCTTTGTTGTTGTTGAATTTATTCTGTGATGTTCGTCCATTGACTGAATACCTTTATACCCTATAACCTTTATACCTTTGAACACCTTTATATATATTTTTCATTGACTGAATACCCTTATACCTTAGTTATAACCTTTTATACCTTTATATAATTTTTGTACAAAATGCAATCATTCGCCATTAGTTGCTGGAACATACAGGGTCTTTGCTCTTCAACATACGGCCTTAAGAGTAGAGACTCAGATTTTTTACAGGCTATAACAAACAATGACCTCTTAATCCTAACTGAGACATGGTGCAGAGAAGATGTAGACACACACTGCCCTCCTCACTATAGAGAAGTCATTTTGCCATCGAATAAAACGAAACATATTAGTCAGGGCAGAGACTCAGGGGGATTGATAATTTGGTACAAATCACAACTCCACCAGTCAATACAGATTCTAAAAACCGGGAACAATCATATTTGGTTAAAACTAAATAAAGAAGTAATCCCCTCTCAGAGAGACCTATTTATCTGTGGAATTTACGTACCACCCACTGGGTCTCCATATTACTCAGACGACATCTTCTCCAACCTTGAATCAGAAATAAGTCTTTACCAAAGTCAAGGTCATGTGCTTGTTTGCGGTGACTTCAACGCCCGAACGGGAACCCACCCTGATTTCACCAGTACACATGGAGACAATTTCATATCTGACCACACCATATGCAACCATGTAAACCAGTCCCCTAGAAATAACCATGACACTTCCATAAACAAAAATGGAAAGGATTTATTACAGCTGTGTAGAGGACTGAGTCTCTACCTTGTCAATGGGCGTGTGAGAGGGGACTCACAAGGAAGGTACACTTACTGCTCACCCCTTGGCAGCAGCACAGTAGATTACATGATAACAGATCTGGATCCAGTATCCTTCAGTTCATTCACAGTCAAACCCCTGACCCCACTCTCCGACCACAGTCAGATCACGGCATACATGAAAAGAACTGAGTCTCTCAAAAATCCCCCTACACAGCCCAGTAAACTATACAACATCCCCAAATACTACAGATGGTCCCAGAACAGCATGCAGGACTACCAGAGAGCCATCGCCAGTGATGAGACACAATCACTGTTAGATACGTTCCTAGCCATGCCATACTCTAACAGTGTTGAAGGAGTAAACCTAGCTGTAGAACACATCAATTATATATTTGAAAGAACTGCAACAAAGTCCAAATTAAAACTATCAGGTAACAAACAGAGAAAAACTAAAAAGGACCAATGGTTTGACAAAGAATGTAAAGCTCTTAGAACACAGCTAAGAAAAATATCAAACCAGAAACACATAAACCCACAAAATGACACCCTACGCCTCCAATACTGTGAATCATTGAAACACTACAAAAAGACCATCAGAATTAAAAGGAACAATCACGTAAATAAACAATTGTGCAAAATAGAGGACTCTCTAAGCTCTAACTCCTTCTGGGACCACTGGAACTCATTGAATAAAGATAAGCCGGAAGAAATGGCTATCCAAGATGGGGATGTTTGGACAAACCACTTCACATCACTCTTTACAACTGTACCCCTAAATACAAAAACGGAAACCAGCCAGATATGTGAAAAATTACAAAAATGGGAAAATATCATAAAGGATAATCAAAACCCTTTAGACTTCCCAATCACAGAACAAGAGCTGAAATCAAAACTCCAGTGCCTTAAAGCTAGAAAGGCCTGTGGTACAGATGGCATATTAAATGAAATGATTAAACACAGCTCTGAAAAATTCCAATTGGCTATTTTAAAATTATTCAATTTGACACTAAATCTAGGCTATTTTCCTGATATCTGGAATGAAGGACTCATAACCCCAATTTTCAAGAGTGGAGATAAACATGACCCAAAAAACTATAGGGGTATCTGTGTGACAAGTAATTTGGGCAAACTTCTATGTAGTATCATCAACACCAGACTCATAGAATTCCTTACAGAACACAGCGTTCTAAGTAAAAGCCAAATCGGATTCTTACCAAATTATCGTACCTCTGACCATATATACACTCTTAAAACCCTAATTGACATTCACGTAAAACAGAACAAAAACAAAATATATTCCTGCTTTGTCGATTTTGAAAAAGCCTTTGACTCAATTTGGCACAAAGGTCTTTTCTTCAAAATTCTAGAAAGTGGTGTTGGAGGAAATACATATGACTTGATCAAATCCATGTACACAAAAAACAGATGTGCTGTTAGAATTGGAAATAAAAGAACAAATTTCTTCACCCAGGGTCGCGGAGTCCGCCAGGGGTGCAATTTAAGTCCAACATTGTTCAATATATATATAAATGAATTAGCAAAGTTATTAGAACTTTCTACTGCACCCGGTCTGACTCTGCACGATACCAATGTAAAATTACTGATGTACGCAGATGATCTGGTTCTGCTGTCAGCCACTAAAGAGGGTCTACAACAGAACCTAGACATCCTCCACCAGTTCTGTCAGACATGGTCTCTGAACGTAAACATGAAGAAGACTAAAGTCATGATCTTTCAAAGGAGACACGAGTCTCAGAGTTCACATAATACATTTAAATTAGGCACACACATATTAGAAAACACAAAAAGCTACCCATATTTGGGATTGAAAATAAATCATAATGGAAACTTCAATATGGCTGTGAATGAATTGAAGGAGAAGGGAAGAAGGGCTTTTTATGCCATCAAAAGGAAAATTCCAATTGACATCCCAATTAGGACCTGGCTCAAAATTCTAAATTCCGTAATAAATCCAATAATATTATATGGCAGTGAAGTGTGGGGTCCATTAACTAACCAAGATTTCCCAAAATGGGAAAAACACCCATTAGAAGTACTGCATGCAGAATTGTGCAAAAACCTACTTAAGGTCCACAGACACACTGCCAATAATGCATGCAGGGCAGAACTCGGCCAATACCCCCTAATCATTCAAATTCAAAAGCGAGCCATAAAATTTTACACACACCTCCAATCAAGTGACCCCCACTCCTACCACTACAAAGCCCTTCAGAGCCAAGAGATGAACCCAGATAAGAGTCCCCTCTGCCAGCTAGTCAGAAATCTCTGCCCACAAATGCCTCAGGACAGATACCAAAAAATCTGGCCCAACCAAATAACCTCAAAACAAAAAGAAAACTATATAGAATATTGGAACAAATCAACCAAATCTCAAAGTAAATTAGAATTCTATTTGACCCTAAACAGAGAGTACACGGTGGCAGAATACCTGACTACTGTGAATGATATAAAATTAAGAAAGACATTGACACGGTACAGACTGAGTGGACATAGTCTAGCCATAGAAACAGGCCGTCACAGGCAGAACTGGCTGCCCAGAGAGGCCAGGCTGTGTTCACTTTGTCATCAGGGGGATGTTGAGACAGAACCTCACTTCCTACTATACTGTGAAAAATACAAGGATTTAAGAGAAGTTTTCTTTTATAAAATAAATAAAATTGATCCACAGTTTATCCATCTCCCTGATAATCAAAAGCTGTTATATATATGTGGGGAGAAAAGTCAGTGTACAGTATTAGCTGCAAAATATGTAGATGGTTGTCATACAATAAGAGAACAAGCCCTGTAAATACATGTATCTGGGTGGCTACATCTGTAAAATGACTACCCGATGGAATGTTTATTTTGTAATTTAATATGTTTCTGTTGATTGTTTTACTTATTGCTAATATTATGGTATGTTTTATTGCTTAATAATATATATGTTATTGTTTGTATGTTGGACTTGCTTTGGCAATAAGTATGTTGATATTTCATGCCAATAAAGCCTATTTGAATTGAATTGAATTGAATTGAATTGAATTGAATTGAATTGAATTGAGAGAGAGAGAGAGAGAGAGAGAGAGAGAGAGAGAGAGAGAGAGAGAGAGAGAGAGAGAGAGAGAGAGTCATAGAGGGAGAGAGACAGGGAGGGAGAGAGAGACAGAGAGAGAGACAGAGAGAGAACGGTGGAGAGAGGGACAGGGAGAGAGAGAGACAGAGAGAAACGAAGAGAGAGAGACATAGAGAGAGAGAGAGAGAGAGAGAGAGAGACAGAGAGAGAGAGAGATTGAGAGAGAGAGAGAGAGAGAGAGAGACAGAGAGAGAGAGAGATTGAGAGAGAGAGACAGACAGAGAGAGAGAAATAGAGTGAGGGAGAGTCATAGAGGGAGAGAGACAGGGAGGGAGAGAGAGACAGAGAGAGAAACAGAGAGAGAAAGGTGGAGAGAGACAGGGAGAGAGAGAGACAGAGAGAAACGAAGAGAGAGAGACATAGAGAGAGAGAGAAACAGAGAGAGAGACAGAGAGAGAGAAATAGAGATAGAGTGAGGGAGAGTCATAGAGGGAGAGAGAGACAGAGAGAGAGACAGAGAGAGAAAGGTGGAGAGAGACACAGGGAGAGAGAGAGACAGAGAGAAACGGAGAGAGACAGAGAGAGAGACAGAGAGAGACGGAGAGAGAGAGAGAAATAGAGAGAGTGAGGGAGAGTCATAGAGGGGGAGAGACAGGGAGGGAGAGAGAGACAGAGAAAGAGACAGAGAGAGAAAGATGGAGAGACACAGGGAGAGAGAGAGAGAGACAGAGAGAAACGAAGAGAGAGAGACAGAGAGAGAGAGAGAAACGAAGAGAGAGACATAGAGAGAGAGAGAGAAAGAGAGAGAGAGAGAGACAGAGAGAGAGAGAGTGGAGTGGAGTGGAGATAAACATGACCCAAAAAACTATAGGGGTATCTGTGTGACGAGTAATTTGGGCAAACTTCTATGTAGTATCATCAACACCAGACTAATAGAATTCCTTACGGAACACAGTGTTCTAAGTAAAAGCCAAATCGGATTCTTACCAAATTATCGTACCTCTGACCATATTATATACACTCTTAAAACCCTAATTGACACTCACGTAAAACAGAACAAAAACTAAATATATTCCTGCTTTGTCGATTTTGAAAAAGCTTTTGATTCAATTTGGCACAAAGGTCTTTTCTTCAAAATTCTAGAAAGTGGTGTTGGAGGAAATACATATGACTTGATCAAATCCATGTACACAAAAAACAGATGTGCTGTTAGAATTGGCAATAAAAGAAATCATTTCTTCACCCAGGGTCGCGGAGTCCGCCAGGGGTGCAATTTAAGCCCAACATTGTTTAATATATATATAAATGAATTAGCAAAGTTATTAGAACTTTCTACTGCACCCGGTCTGACTCTGCACGATACCAATGTAAAATTACTGATGTATGCAGATGATCTGGTTCTGCTGTCAGCCACTAAAGAGGGTCTACAACAGAACCTAGACATCCTCCACCAGTTCTGCCAGACATGGTCTCTGAACGTAAACATGAAGAAGACTAAAGTCATGATCTTTCAAAGGAGTCTCAGAGTTCACATAATACATTTAAATTAGGCACACACATATTAGAAAACACAAAAAGCTACCCATATTTGGGATTGAAAATAAATCATAATGGAAACTTCAATATGGCTGTGAATGAATTGAAGGAGAAGGGAAGAAGGGCTTTTTATGCCATCAAAAGGAAAATTCCAATTGACATCCCAATTAGGACCTGGCTCAAAATTCTAAATTCCGTAATAAATCCAATAATATTATATGGCAGTGAAGTGTGGGGTCCATTAACTAACCAAGATTTCCCAAAATGGGAAAAACACCCATTAGAAGTACTGCATGCAGAATTGTGCAAAAACCTACTTAAGGTCCACAGACACACTGCCAATAATGCATGCAGGGCAGAACTCGGCCAATACCCCCTAATCATTCAAATTCAAAAGCGAGCCATAAAATTTTACACACACCTCCAATCAAGTGACCCCCACTCCTACCACTACAAAGCCCTTCAGAGCCAAGAGATGAACCCAGATAAGAGTCCCCTCTGCCAGCTAGTCAGAAATCTCTGCCCACAAATGCCTCAGGACAGATACCAAAAAATCTGGCCCAACCAAATAACCTCAAAACAAAAAGAAAACTATATAGAATATTGGAACAAATCAACCAAATCTCAAAGTAAATTAGAATTCTATTTGACCCTAAACAGAGAGTACACGGTGGCAGAATACCTGACTACTGTGAATGATATAAAATTAAGAAAGACATTGACACGGTACAGACTGAGTGGACATAGTCTAGCCATAGAAACAGGCCGTCACAGGCAGAACTGGCTGCCCAGAGAGGCCAGGCTGTGTTCACTTTGTCATCAGGGGGATGTTGAGACAGAACCTCACTTCCTACTATACTGTGAAAAATACAAGGATTTAAGAGAAGTTTTCTTTTATAAAATAAATAAAATTGATCCACAGTTTATCCATCTCCCCTGATAATCAAAAGCTGTTATATATATGTGGGGAGAAAAGTCAGTGTACAGTATTAGCTGCAAAATATGTAGATGGTTGTCATACAATAAGAGAACAAGCCCTGTAAATACATGTATCTGGGTGGCTACATCTGTAAAATGACTACCCGATGGAATGTTTATTTTGTAATTTAATATGTTTCTGTTGATTGTTTTACTTATTGCTAATATTATGGTATGTTTTATTGCTTAATAATATATATGTTATTGTTTGTATGTTGGACTTGCTTTGGCAATAAGTATGTTGATATTTCATGCCAATAAAGCCTATTTGAATTGAATTGAATTGAATTGAATTGAATTGAGAGAGAGAGAGAGAGAGAGAGAGAGAGAGAGAGAGAGAGAGAGAGAGAGAGAGAGTCATAGAGGGAGAGAGACAGGGAGGGAGAGAGAGACAGAGAGAGAGACAGAGAGAGAACGGTGGAGAGAGGGACAGGAGAGAGAGAGACAGAGAGAAACGAAGAGAGAGAGACATAGAGAGAGAGAGAGTGAGAGAGAGAGAGAGAGAGAGAGAGAGAGACAGAGAGAGAGAGAGATTGAGAGAGAGAGAGAGAGAGAGAGAGAGAGAGAGAGAGACAGAGAGAGAGAGAGATTGAGAGAGAGAGACAGACAGAGAGAGAGAAATAGAGTGAGGGAGAGTCATAGAGGGAGAGAGACAGGGAGGGAGAGAGAGACAGAGAGAGAAACAGAGAGAGAAAGGTGGAGAGAGACAGGGAGAGAGAGAGACAGAGAGAAACGAAGAGAGAGAGACATAGAGAGAGAGAGAAACAGAGAGAGAGACAGAGAGAGAGAAATAGAGATAGAGTGAGGGAGAGTCATAGAGGGAGAGAGAGACAGAGAGAGAGACAGAGAGAGAAAGGTGGAGAGAGACACAGGGAGAGAGAGAGACAGAGAGAAACGGAGAGAGACAGAGAGAGAGACAGAGAGAGACGGAGAGAGAGAGAGAAATAGAGAGAGTGAGGGAGAGTCATAGAGGGGGAGAGACAGGGAGGGAGAGAGAGACAGAGAAAGAGACAGAGAGAGAAAGATGGAGAGACACAGGGAGAGAGAGAGAGAGACAGAGAGAAACGAAGAGAGAGAGACAGAGAGAGAGAGAGAGAAACGAAGAGAGAGACATAGAGAGAGAGAGAGAAAGAGAGAGAGAGAGAGACAGAGAGAGAGAGAGTGGAGTGGAGTGGAGATAAACATGACCCAAAAAACTATAGGGGTATCTGTGTGACGAGTAATTTGGGCAAACTTCTATGTAGTATCATCAACACCAGACTAATAGAATTCCTTACGGAACACAGTGTTCTAAGTAAAAGCCAAATCGGATTCTTACCAAATTATCGTACCTCTGACCATATTATATACACTCTTAAAACCCTAATTGACACTCACGTAAAACAGAACAAAAACTAAATATATTCCTGCTTTGTCGATTTTGAAAAAGCTTTTGATTCAATTTGGCACAAAGGTCTTTTCTTCAAAATTCTAGAAAGTGGTGTTGGAGGAAATACATATGACTTGATCAAATCCATGTACACAAAAAACAGATGTGCTGTTAGAATTGGCAATAAAAGAAATCATTTCTTCACCCAGGGTCGCGGAGTCCGCCAGGGGTGCAATTTAAGTCCAACATTGTTTAATATATATATAAATGAATTAGCAAAGTTATTAGAACTTTCTACTGCACCCGGTCTGACTCTGCACGATACCAATGTAAAATTACTGATGTATGCAGATGATCTGGTTCTGCTGTCAGCCACTAAAGAGGGTCTACAACAGAACCTAGACATCCTCCACCAGTTCTGCCAGACATGGTCTCTGAACGTAAACATGAAGAAGACTAAAGTCATGATCTTTCAAAGGAGTCTCAGAGTTCACATAATACATTTAAATTAGGCACACACATATTAGAAAACACAAAAAACTACCCATATTTGGGATTGAAAATAAATCATAATGGTAACTTCAATATGGCTGTGAATGAACTGAAGGAGAAGGGAAGAAGGGCTTTTTATGCCATCAAAAGGAAAATTCCAATTGACATCCCAATTAGGACCTGGCTCAAAATTCTAAATTCTGTAATAAATCCAATAATATTATATGGCAGTGAAGTGTGGGGTCCATTAACTAACCAAGACTTCCCAAAATGGGAAAAACACCCATTAGAAGTACTGCATGCAGAATTGTGCAAAAACCTACTTAGGGTCCACAGACACACTGCCAATAATGCATGCAGGGCAGAACTTGGCCAATACCCCCTAATCATTCAAATTCAAAAGCGAGCCATCAAATTTTACACACACCTCCAATCAAGTGACCCCCACTCCTACCACTACAAAGCCCTTCAGAGCCAAGAGATGAACCAAGATAAGAGTCCCCTCTGCCAGCTAGTCAGAAATATCTGCCCACAAACGCTTCAGGACAGACACCAATAAATCTGGCCCAACGAAATAATCTCAAAACAAAAAGAAAATTATATAGAATATTGGAACAAATCAATCAAATCTCAAAGTAAATTAGAATTCTATTTGACCCTAAACAGAGAGTACACGGTGGCAGAATACCTGACCACTGTGAATGAGATAAAATTAAGAAAAACATTGACACGGTACAGACTGAGTGGACATAGTCTAGCCATAGAAACAGGCCATCACAGGCAAAACTGGCTGCCCAGAGAGGCCAGGCTGTGTTCACTTTGCCATCAGGGGGATGTTGAGACAGAACCTCACTTCCTGCTATACTGTGAGAAATACAAGGATCTAAGAGAAGTCTTCTTTGATCAAATAAATAAAATTGATGCACAGTTTATCCATCTCCCTGATCACCAAAAGCTGCTATACATGTGTGGGGAGAAAAGTCAGTGTACAGCATTAGCTGCAAAATATGTAGACGGTTGTCACACAATAAGAGAACAAGCTCTGTAAATGTATCTGAGTGGCCCCACTTGAAAAATGACTACCCGATTGAGTGACTATTTTGTAAATTAATATGTTTCTTGTTGATTGTCCTTACTGTTATTACTAATATTATATTATTTTATTGCTTAATATGTTATTGTTTGTATGTTGAACTTGCTTTGGCAATAAGTATGTTAATATTTCATGCCAATAAAGCCTATTTGAATTTGAATTTGAGAGAGAGACAGAGAGAGAGAGAGAGAGAGAGAGAGAGAGTGAGAGAGATAGAGTGAGAGAGAGAGATAGACATATCTGTTGTATTCACAGCTAACATGTACACATGACCGACATAAGTATAATACTAGGCATGCCTGTAGGGAAACGTTCACACTGCTACTACCAAAAACCAATGCAGCAAAGAAAACTGTGTTATATAGAGCCATGTCATATTGGAATAAACTGCCAGTACATCTTACTCAGATAACCAGTAAGATAAGTTTTAAAAATAATTTGAAAAGAGCATTGAGAGAAAAATAAATTAGTTTACATTAAAGAAAAACACAGATACTGCAGTTTACACTGTAAAGATATGACTGTCTGAGAGTTTAATCCCTTTTATTGTATTTTCTGTGATCGGATACTCTGTGTACTATAATGCTATTTGGAATTATTTTTATATGTAGGAATATTGGAATATATTTTGAAATGTATGCTACTATAATGTTATGTATGTATGTACTGTTTTTGTTGTGTGTGGACCCCAGGAAGACTAGTTGTTGCTGCGGTGATGACTAATGGGGATCCGTAATAAAGATAAAGATAAAGAGAGAGAGAGTGAGAGAGAGAGAGAGAGAGAGAGAGAGAGAGAGAGAGAGAGAGCGAGAGAGAGAGAGAGATCACGCTGGTAGAGGTGGGAGAGGAGCCTGTCCCCGGCGTGATGCGTGGTGGCCAGGGACCTCGTGGCCGGCGCGTGGCACGGCTCCACTGCGGCTGTCGCTCCACTCTCTCTCTCTCGCTCTCTCTCTCTCGCTCACCTCACTCAACATCAGCTAATGGGCCCGTGACAACCCCCCGTGACAACCCCCGGACGCCGCCTCGCAAAGCCCCCCTCCCCGGTGTCAGAGGGGGGAGGTTTGAGTGCAAGTGTGTCTATGTGCGTGTGTTTTAGTGTGCGTGAGAGATAAGGGAGAGAAAGTGAGGAGGAGGGGGGGGGGGGGGGGGGGGGGTAGGGGGCAGGTTGGGATCCTGTACAGTATGTCACTGTATTTTCTTTCTCTCTCCCATGCGTGGCACGGGCTGGTCGTTGTGCTGCCCCCTAGTGTGGGTCTGGGGAAGGTGTAGACGACCACATGCCTCTCCTCCGATACATGTGGAGTCGGTCGCCAGCCGCTTCTTTTCACCCGACAGCTAGGAGTGTCACCAAGAGAGACCGCAAACGCGCGCGGAGGTTCACGCCATCTCCCCCAGATCACCCGCCTACCGGCCGAACAGGCACCCGGGAACGACCAGTAGGAGTCACTATAGCAACGACCAGGACTAATACCCCACTGGCTTTTTGACCCACAAACACGGGATTCCGAGCCGCCAATTGTGTTCGTAGGAACGTCTGAACCGCAAGTATCCCGACGTCACACCCTGTGTCCACTGTTTGTCTCTGTGTACGCTGCAGTGTGCCGAGCGCTCGACACACACAGCATGGGTAGCTCCCGCCTACCTCCGGTCAATGGTCTCTAACTAGTAACTACACACCCTCAAGACCACTACGCTCTGCATCTTCTGGCCGCCTCAGACCCACTCCTATCAAGGAGAAGCCGCCTATTCTCGGTCCTTGCCCCACAATGGTGGAATGAACTTCCCACCACAGTTAGGACAGCCGAAACCCGTCCAATCTTTCGCGGTCGACTAAAGACGCACTTCTTCAATCATTAGCTGAAATGAAAAAAATTAAAAAATTAAAATAAAAATCTAACCATAAATAACCTTATCTACCTAATCTTAATCTTTCAAAATGTTCAGTTGCTATCGCTATCAGCTCTATCTTTAATCGTTCAAAATGTTCAGTTGGTATCGCATGCACTTATCCGTGTTTCACTACATGAGTGCATGCCTACCAACTGTTCGCCTATTTTATTGCAACATTACTATCACCGACATCTAGGAAGCGAGATCCCCCTTGAACGGCCCTTCTAAGGTTTCTCTCCTCCACATTGCCTGTGGTACATTTTTTCCTATTGCTAGGTTTTAGTGAGTTTTTCCTTACATTCACGTGGGGTCTGTCTGGGAGTGTTGCATTCATTCATTTTGCATATTCTTTTAAATGTTTGGACTTTATGGTGTTCTTGTTTTGTTCTTGACTCATTGTGATGTTTCTTCTTGACTTGTTTAAAGAAGACGTGTCTGGCCCATGGGGACATTAACGTGTGTTGTCGGGCCTAACAAATAAATTTGATTTGATTTGATAAGAGTTGTACCCTTCCTGCTGTCTTGTTGTACAAAACTTGTAAGTCGCTTTGGATAAAAGCATCAGCTAAATGACAAAATGTAAATGTAAATGGGAGCAGTGACGCCAGGAGACAGAAAAGGTGGACCGAACGGCTGCAGTGTCCTTGAGAAAAAGCACTCAATTAAACCCTGTAATACTTCGCTGACATAAATGGGCGATAAGTTAAATTGTACGCCTTGCACAAACGAGGGTGACGAGAGCGAGAAGAGGAGGTTAAGTTCATACGGCGACCGTCCTAAATGGCGACTTAGTGCCACAGTTAAAGGCCCACCGGCGCCCGTCTGAGATGACGTATGGCTGCAGAGAGTGAGGGAGCGCTGGTGCTTTTATTGCTCCAGGAATGACACGGAGAGAACAGATTGCAGGTACGGTGTTAGAATTAGAATCTCTTTATTACCAAGTCCATTTTGATGTATACAAGGGATTTTGTCCTCTGCATTTAACCCATCCAGCCACGACGCCAGCGTCCTGGGGGCCGACTCCGGTTCTAAGTGCCTTGGTCAAGGGCAAGAGGCAGGAGGACGCACTAGGGCTGAACAATGAATCAACATTTGATGTATCGAAATCTCACCATGGCTAAGTGCAATAATCCAAATCACAGGAGATGCAATAGTTGTTAATGTGTGAATTGTGTTTCAAAATAGTATTGTGGTAGAGATGCTCTGGCCTACAAATCGAATTCTACAGACTTAAGAAGACATCTTGTTTGATACAGATCCATGCGAGAATTACACCATTATGATAATTATAATATTTTTCAATGAAAATGAGAATAATGTTGTGATTGCGATATCAGTCAAAATAATCGCAATTAGATATTTTTTCCCCAAAATTGTTCAGTCCTAGACAGTATGTACGCAGCATGGATGTCTTTTTATTTGTTCATGGTGTGGGAGGAGGAAACCCACGTGGACAAGTAAACTCAACACAGCAAGCCCCCCCCCCCCCCCCCCCCCCCCCCAGTCGAGTTTGAACCCAAGACCTTCTTGCTGTGAGACAACAGTGGTAACCACTGGATTGCACTGGATTGCAGTGTGTGTGTGTGTGTGTGTGTGTGTGTGTGTGTGCAGACTAGAGTATAAATAAACGTACGTGTGATGATGTAGTCTTGCGTCAGCGTCTCTGCTTGTCTCTCTTTCCTCTGGCTCTTCACAACACACAACTTGGCTCCCCTGGAAACAGAGGAGGACAAAAGGGTTACAATTATCACCGCTTAACACAGGGTTCCCACAGACATTGCAAAATGATATTCAAGGACTTTTAAGTACTTTTCCAAGCACTGTTTTTCATTTTCAAGGATGTCACTCGAAGGATACAATTCACTTTTAAATGCAGTTTTTTTTTAACCATCTTCTTGGCCTGCTTGGCAGCTAGAGCAAGCTAGAGCATCACACGTGAAGAAATGAGGAAAAACTATTTCTTGATTCAGAACAATTTTATCATGGATGAACAACACATTCAATGCGAATGGTTGATTTGAATTTCAAGGACTTTTTAAACAAGCACTTTAAGCACTTCAAGGTCCTTGTGCGAACCCTATTAAGACTATTACAATAGACCTCTCCTTAGCACACTAGGAACATGTAGAGTTGACCTCTCCGTAACACATTGACTGCCAGCAGCAGGGGGCGCTGATCCCCCTTCACCATGCAAGTCAATGCATATAGTTTTAGAATGGCAGATTTGCGAGTGCTTAAAATATATCTTATATTATAGCTATGGGTCTAATACACCCGTCGATTGTCAGTGAGTTGCTTCCAGTCAACATGCACAAAACAGATTGTTTTTTCATCCGTACATTTCCGTTTTATACCGTTTTGAATATGAGTATAGTTTTGGTGATTCTTAGTAATCCCAGGAAAAGACGCGATAATAGCGTTTTAGTGGAATACACTAATTATCACGTTGTCATTTTTCGCCTGATTATCGAATCTCCCTGAAATCAACGCTAGATTATCATTATTATATCTCCTCGTGCATACATGAAATGGCCCTCGTAACGCCCCCCCCCCCCCCCACGGCAGCCAACAGTAGAAAGCACAACACGGTCCACACAGATAGCTTTGATCGCGGGAGAAAGAAATATCAGATCAACGCAAGGTTTTATATATAGAGTCCTAATTAAAAAAAAATTATCCAATTATCTGATCGCCATTCCAGTTATCCACAGCGATCCTGTCCCCGACATTACAGAGTGTTACACATGAACGGGCGGGCGGGGTTAGTGTTCCATGCCATCGTTGTAAAGGCCTGCCTCGCCCGAGTATTTAAACCCCGCCCCCACAGCTAAGATCGGCTCAGAAAACACACCAGACCGTTTCCAATGAAGTGCAATAGCTCTGCAAGGCAGTAGAGGGCGGTGTTGACCGTCTGCCAGCTCAGACAGGGTCTGAAGGGTCTGCAGAGGCTGCAGCCATGAATTATGAATAGATATAGCTAATAAAAGAAATAATCATAAAAACGAGTTAACTCGTTTTTGGCGATATTCGCATGGCGGGCAATAACGAGTATACTCATTCTTGGCAATTAATGTGTTAACACGCTAGGAACATGAAGAGTTGACCTCTCCTTAACACGCTAGGGACATGTAGAGTTGACCTCTCCTTAACACGCTAGGAACATGTAGAGTTGACCTCTCCTTAACACGCTAGGAACATGTAGAGTTGACCTCTCCTTAACACGCTAGGAACATGAAGAGTTGACCTCTCCTTAACACGCTAGGAACATGAAGAGTTGACCTCTCCTTAACACGCTAGGAACATGTAGAGTTGACCTCTCCTTAACACGCTAGGGACATGTAGAGTTGACCTCTCCTTAACACGCTAGGGACATGTAGAGTTGACCTCTCCTTAACACGCTAGGAACATGGATAGCTTTAAAAAACAGCTCAAGACCTATTTTATACTCTTGCTTTTAGCTGATTTTAAAATTCCTGTTGTCATTTATGCTTTTTAGCTATTTTCATAATCATGTTTTGCTATTTTTTTGTTTGTGGTTTTAAACTCCTGCTTTTATTTTCTTTACTTTTTTTTGCTTTATTGTCAAATCTTGTGTTTCTATTTTATTTATTTTTTGCTCTGTTAAGCACTTTGAGCTGCATTCTATGTATGAAAGGTGCTATATAAATAAAGATTATTATTATTATTATTATTATTATTATTATTATTATTATCAAGAGTTGACTTCTCCTTAGCACGCTAGGGACTGAATAGTTGGGGGAAGCTCACCTGTGGCTTTTGATGGGGTCGTAGTACACCTTGGCCAGGCCGTTCGCTGTGCCCACCATGATCTGGTTCAGCTTGGGGTGCCAAAGGCATCGCACAACACTCTGGAACAACAACAACAACAACGACAACAAAATGTGCACAGATGAGTTGCAGCCGGGAGATGCTGTGAAATGACTGTATGGTAGTAACTATATCACTTTCAGGAGATTGAAAGGGGATTTAACTCTTGGCTAGAGGAGGTTCATAGGTCATAGGCTTTAGGCACGGGGCATGAAAGCCTATAGAGTGGGTTCCTTTGTAACAGCACTCCCATTAGAGAGGCTGTGTGGTACTTAACCCTTTCACTGCCACACTGCAGAATGTTAACCTTTCACTACCACACACCACAGATGGTTAACAGTGAAAGGGTTAAACATTTTGCATTGTGGTAGTGAAAGGGTTAATAGGTTGTCGCTGAGCACTGACTCCTCCCACCTGACTGACTCCTCCCACCTGGCTGGCTCCTCCCATCTGACTGGCTCCTCCCGCCTGGCTGGTTCCCGGCTGCATGTGTACTGCTACGCTTCGCTGGCTTCATATCACAGTCCAGCAAATTAACATATAGGCAGAGACAAATCTTCCGGGGCGACGGGCGGCCCGTAAATTTTATTTTACTTCCTCAGAAGCATTTTATATATTACTATTAACATAAAAATCCAAGCCACTTATTTATCCAACACTTACCCTGAAGTTGTTGAAATGGAATATTTTCCATTAAATTGGAGAGTCTGGTCTGTCTGTTTACTGGGGACTGACATCTTGATTAGAATGTGAAATGTGTAATTTTTTTTACTACAAGTCGAATTTGATTGACCGCCATGGCAGGCCTGGATGTTATGTTCAAGTAATATGAAATGAGCGGCTGGGTGGCGCAGCAAACATTGCACTCGTCACCAAATCCGACTGTCGGCATTGCCTCCGGCTTGGGCCGGCTGTCATACTGGCTCAATTGGCAGAGTCAGTGGGTGGAAGTCGATGGGTGGTAATCTGGACGTTGTGGACAGCGACTCCTACAGGTCGGTTGGGGACGCCTGCACAGCAGAGACAGGAAATAGCGGGGGTAGTGTGAGCCACCCACACGTTACACCTCGCCAATGAGAGTCCGCGCTGGCAGGTGAAAAGCTGTGACAGGCTGCCTCCTCGTGTACCGGAGGGGACACGTGATGCAAGGCTTCTATCCTCCCTACGACCGACCTGTGGGGGGCATATGCGAGCAACGTTCAAGACAGGGGAGGGGAGAAAACATTTTAAAAATAAGGAGAAAAAGTGGATACAAAAAAAATAATAATATGAAATGCTTCCGAGTAGGTAAAATAAAATGACATGGCGTGTACCGTCGCCCAGGGAGGTCAAAGGTTAGCATCAGTGTTTAATTTGCCTGGCTGTGATATGAAGCTAGCAAAGTGCAGTGGTATTGTGCTACTGTCTGGAGGTGCAGTGTGGAGGTGTCCCAGTGGGTCCATACTATTCTAGGTACAGTATTGTGCTACTGGAGGTATGGGAACATACTATTCTAATAATAATAATAATTATTATAATAATAATAATAATTCGCTTTACAATGTAGGGTGGAAATGGCCTCCTTCACCACCACTGGCAGCACCAAAACCTTGGGCTACGCAGGCTCAATGGCTACCATACACTGGCAGGAGTGAGACCACACTGGTCTAGGTACAGTGTTGTTACTGGAGGAGTGAGACCACACTGGTCTAGGTACAGTGTTACTGGAGGAGTGAGACCACACTAGTCTAGGTACAGTGTTACTGGAGGAGTGAGACCACACTGGTCTAGGTACAGTGTTACTGGAGGAGTGAGACCACACTAGTCTAGGTACAGTGTTACTGGAGGAGTGAGACCACACTGGTCTAGGTACAGTGTTACTGGAGGAGTGAGACCACACTGGTCTAGGTACAGTGTTACTGGAGGAGTGAGACCACACTAGTCTAGGTACAGTGTTACTGGAGGAGTGAGACCACACTAGTCTAGGTACAGTGTTACTGGAGGAGTGAGACCACACTAGTCTAGGTACAGTGTTACTGGAGGAGTGAGACCACACTGGTCTAGGTACAGTGTTACTGGAGGAGAGAGACCACACTGGTCTAGGTACAGTGTTACTGGAGGAGGAGTGAGACCACACTGGTCTAGGTACAGTGTTACTGGAGGAGGAGTGAGACCACACTGGTCTAGGTACAGTGTTACTGGAGGAGTGAGACCACACTAGTCTAGGTACAGTGTTGTGTTACTGGAGGAGTGAGACCACACTGGTCTAGGTACAGTGTTACTGGAGGAGTGAGACCACACTGGTCTAGGTACAGTGTTACTGGAGGAGTGAGACCACACTGGTCTAGGTACAGTGTTACTGGAGGAGGAGTGAGACCACACTGGTCTAGGTACAGTGTTACTGGAGGAGTGAGACCACACTAGTCTAGGTACAGTGTTACTGGAGGAGTGAGACCACACTGGTCTAGGTACAGTGTTACTGGAGGAGTGAGACCACACTGGTCTAGGTACAGTGTTACTGGAGGAGAGAGACCACACTGGTCTAGGTACAGTGTTACTGGAGGAGTGAGACCACACTAGTCTAGGTACAGTGTTACTGGAGGAGTGAGACCACATTGGTCTAGGTACAGTGTTACTGGAGGAGTGAGACCACACTGGTCTAGGTACAGTGTTACTGGAGGAGTGAGACCACACTAGTCTAGGTACAGTGTTACTGGAGGAGTGAGACCACACTGGTCTAGGTACAGTGTTACTGGAGGAGTGAGACCACACTAGTCTAGGTACAGTGTTACTGGAGGAGTGAGACCACACTGGTCTAGGTACAGTGTTACTGGAGGAGTGAGACCACACTGGTCTAGGTACAGTGTTACTGGAGGAGTGAGACCACACTAGTCTAGGTACAGTGTTACTGGAGGAGGAGTGAGACCACACTGGTCTAGGTACAGTGTTACTGGAGGAGGAGTGAGACCACACTGGTCTAGGTACAGTGTTACTGGAGGAGTGAGACCACACTGGTCTAGGTACAGTGTTACTGGAGGAGTGAGACCACACTGGTCTAGGTACAGTGTTACTGGAGGAGTGAGACCACACTGGTTTAGGTACAGTGTTACTGGAGGAGTGAGACCACACTAGTCTAGGTACAGTGTTACTGGAGGAGTGAGACCACACTGGTCTAGGTACAGTGTTACTGGAGGAGTGAGACCACACTGGTCTAGGTACAGTGTTACTGGAGGAGGAGTGAGACCACACTGGTCTAGGTACAGTGTTACTGGAGGAGTGAGACCACACTAGTCTAGGTACAGTGTTACTGGAGGAGGAGTGAGACCACATTGGTCTAGGTACAGTGTTACTGGAGGAGTGAGACCACACTGGTCTAGGTACAGTGTTACTGGAGGAGTGAGACCACACTAGTCTAGGTACAGTGTTACTGGAGGAGTGAGACCACACTAGTCTAGGTACAGTGTTACTGGAGGAGTGAGACCACACTAGTCTAGGTACAGTGTTACTGGAGGAGTGAGACCACACTAGTCTAGGTACAGTGTTACTGGAGGAGTGAGACCACACTGGTCTAGGTACAGTGTTACTGGAGGAGTGAGACCACACTAGTCTAGGTACAGTGTTACTGGAGGAGTGAGACCACACTAGTCTAGGTACAGTGTTACTGGAGGAGTGAGACCACACTAGTCTAGGTACAGTGTTACTGGAGGAGTGAGACCACACTAGTCTAGGTACAGTGTTACTGGAGGAGTGAGACCACACTGGTCTAGGTACAGTGTTACTGGAGGAGTGAGACCACACTGGTCTAGGTACAGTGTTACTGGAGGAGTGAGACCACACTGGTCTAGGTACAGTGTTACTGGAGGAGTGAGACCACACTGGTCTAGGTACAGTGTTACTGGAGGAGTGAGACCACACTGGTCTAGGTACAGTGTTACTGGAGGAGTGAGACCACACTGGTCTAGGTACAGTGTTACTGGAGGAGGAGTGAGACCACACTGGTCTAGGTACAGTGTTACTGGAGGAGTGAGACCACACTAGTCTAGGTACAGTGTTACTGGAGGAGTGAGACCACACTGGTCTAGGTACAGTGTTACTGGAGGAGTGAGACCACACTAGTCTAGGTACAGTGTTACTGGAGGAGTGAGACTACACTGGTCTAGGTACAGTGTTACTGGAGGAGTGAGACCACACTAGTCTAGGTACAGTGTTACTGGAGGAGTGAGACCACACTAGTCTAGGTACAGTGTTACTGGAGGAGTGAGACCACACTAGTCTAGGTACAGTGTT
>NC_140175.1:97254145-97291645 GCF_963971535.1 Notolepis coatsorum
ATATGTATTCCACGCTGTTCTGGGGCTCGGCAATGAAACCGATCCTCTCGGGTGACTTGCCTGAGAAGCAAAATGTGGAAGCATGTGTCCCCCATGTGTTTCATTCAATCCATTCCAAAGGGGTGCAGTACCACAGGGAGAGACGATAGGGGGCGGTATTTTCCCAATGGAGCTCAGAGAGAGTTTGCAGCACTAACGTGAGGCTAGATTGATGAAATATGAATTCAAATCGCTAATAATAAAAAAATATATATATCTCTCGCTGTTGGCAATGAACGGTCGGCATGAACAAACGAGGTATCTCGTCGTTGGCATTGAAAGTGTTAAAAACCAGAAACGCCAAGGAAATCATTCAAATAAGCTTTGTTTTTATTTGACACAAAAAAATTATCAAACCAAGATGAATTTCCCTATTGAGATTGAAGTGCAAACCTAACTTTCACCAATCTTCACTTAACACTTTGAGTGCCAGCCACGGCATAATTCGTTATTTCATGCCAACCGACGAGATATGCCACTTTTAATCGTTATTTTTTTTATTATCGATTTCCATTCATTTTTCATCAATCTAGCCTCACGTTACCAGTGGGGATCTGTCTGAACTCGAATTGGGAAAATACAGCCCCCTATCGTCTCCCGGATGGTACTGCACCCCTTTGGATTGGATTGAATGAAACGCATGGGAAAAAAAGAGTCCGGAATCCACATTTTACTCCTCAGGCAAGCCGAGCCGATCGGACTTATTGTGGACCATCAGAACAGCGTGGAATATATATTTCCAGTACCCAGCGTTGGATCAATAAACGCGATCGATATTTGGAATGGCGATCAGGAATTGGAATAATCTTTTTGGAGAACATCTGATCTGAGGTAAGGAATCTATTTTACCAGTATTGGGATAATCAGAGCTATTTTCACCTATATATCAGCGTGTGCCATATGTGTGTGTGTGTGTGTGTGTGTGTGTGCGTGTGCGTGTGTGTGTGTGTTACGTATTACTTTCACACGGTGGAGGGATACTTACTGTTTGTGGTGCATATTCACATTGTGGTAGTAGTGTGTTGTCACTAATTGGTGGTTTGATTGACACACTGTTTTCTTTCTGTTGTCATTTAGCTTGTGTTTAAAATGGCCGCTTTCTAATTTATCACAGGTGTGGTGATGAGGCACCACGCCCTACAAATGCAGTGCAGAGTGCAGGGAGCAGTTGTCAAGTCTCCCACGTCACAAGAGATCTCAGCTCTCCAGAGTCTCACCTGCTCACTGTTTGACTTGTCTATTTTTGGCTTATTGTCCTTTTTGCCTTTGTGCTTTACTTTATAATTATATCCTGAACTAGGGAGTCTGGAGCACCCAGCTCCCCATCTTTTTGTTCTCTAAATTAATTGCTGTGCGAATAAATAGTTATTTTTGATAACTCTTGTCCAGTGTCCTGTGTCCACCACTTTGCATTCAAGGCCTACACAAGCCATATTTTAGGATTGAATGTAACAGTGCGCGATCAGGAAATAAGAGAATCGATTTTTCAGCCCGCTTCTATAGCGTGCATAAGTACACATATACTATCGATAATCTAGCGTTTATTTGAAAACGATTCATAAATAGGCCGAAAAATGACAACGTGTTTTGTGTATTCCAGTGTATTCCAGTAAAGGGCGATTATCACAGAATCTTCTGCAATCTTCTGGAAGTTTCAAGAAACGATTTTCAAAATGGTATAAAACGGAAATGAACCGATTAAAAAACAATCCGTTTCGACAATGTTGACTGCAAACAAGTCATTGATAAGCGACGGCCATATTAGACACAGCCATAATTTAAGATGTAGTTTATGCGTTCGCAAATATGAGAGCTCTATCATTGAAGTGGGTGGCGGCATTCAACGGGGTAAATAGGAAACGGAGGCCGGCACTGAAAGTGTTAATAGTGCAATAACTTGCTTTTTCACCAAACACTTAAAACAAATAAAAGGTGCCTCTTGATCATCAAACAAGAATGAATTTAATAAAGTGCAAATCTAACTTTCACCAAACATCACTTTTTGTAAAATATAAGGTAAATATATATATATATATGTATTTCTTTTTTTTATCGTCCTAAATCATGAATTCGAATTAATCGATAAAATCGATTAATCACCCAGGCCTACTTTCAGCTAATGCAATAATAGTAAAGAGCAGGATAACGGTGGTCTGCAGGGGTACGTGGTGGGAGCGGCGCTAGGAGTTGCAATATAAGGATAAGGATATAGTGTTTAGTGTTAAAAATAGCCAATATCCACCAGCAACTGACCTCTCTCATGTCCAGTTGTCCATCTCCCCTAGCTCCAGACCCCCCCCCTCTCTGCACCTCTCTCCTGCTTCCATCTCCCCTCAACTTGACCCCCTGCCCTCCTCCCTGGTCATAGCCTCCCTCCCCTCTCTTCTGCCCCTTATAACTGCAATCATCCATTCCTGCCTCACCTCTGGTTCTGTCCCATCATCTCTCAAATCCGCTGCTGTAACACCGATCCTAAAGAAACCTGGCTCAGACCCCAACATTTTCAATAACCTCCGCCCCATCTCCAACCTGCCATTTCTCTCAAAAGTCCTGGAAAGAGTAGTGGCTTCTCAGATTCATGCTCACCTCTCCAACAATAGCCTCTATGAACAGTTCCAATCTGGTTTTCGCCCCCTTCACAGCACAGAAACAGCCCTCCTCAAAATCACTAATGACCTCCTGATGGCAGCTGACTCCGGACTATTATCCATCCTCATCCTCCTCGATCTAAGCGCCGCATTTGACACCATATCTCACTCCACCCTCCTTAACCGACTAGCCTCCATTGGAATCTCCCACACATCCCTAGACTGGTTCCATTCATATCTCTCTGGTCGTATTCAGTTCATTCAGTTAAAATCATTCACATCCCATCCATCCCCGCTTTCCTCCGGTGTTCCCCAGGGCTCTGTCCTTGGCCCTATCCTCTTCATCATCTACCTCCTCCCACTTGGTCGGATTCTCTGTAAACACAACATCAATTTCCACTGTTACGCGGACGGCACCCAGCTCTATGTTTCCTCCAAACCCACTTCCACCCTCCCTCCCTCTTCCCTCTGTGCCTGTTTACAGGAAATCAAATCGTGGTTCACTTCAAATTTCCTCAAACTAAACAGTGATAAAACAGAGGTAGTCCTCATTGGCTCCAAGTCCACACTCACCAAGCACCCCAGTTTCACCCTCACCTCACCTTGGTTTCCCCTTCCCCCCAGGTCAAGAGTCTGGGTGTCGTCCTCGACAGCACCCTATCATTCCATTCCCACATCAATAACACCATCTGGTCCGCCTACTTCCACCTTCGCAACATCAACCGCCTCCGCCCTTCACTCACTCCCAACAGCGCCGCAATCCTGGTCCACTCCCTCATCACTTCCCGCTTGGGTTACTGCAACACCATAGCCATGAAGTGCTTTGAGAAGCTAGTGAAGGGCTACATCTGTTCCTCCCTCCCCATCAACCTGGACCCCCTGCAATTTGCATACCGCCCCAACAGGTCCACGGAGGACGCCATAGCCCATGTGCTGCACACAGCAGCATCACACCTGGACAAGAGGCAGGGGAACTATGTGAGAATGCTGTTCATCGACTACAGCTCAGCATTCAATACCATAGTCCCCTCCAAATTCATAGCCAAGCTCAGGGACCTGGGCTTGAACTATGACCTCTGCCAGTGGGTCTTGGACTTCCTGACGGGCAGACCCCAGGTGGTAAGAGCAGGCAACTGCACCTCCTCATCCATCACGCTCAACATAGGGGCCCCCCAGGGCTGTGTTCTGAGCCCCCTCCTCTACTCCCTGTACACACATGACTGCGTGGCACAGCGGAACAACAACACAATCATCAAATTTGCTGATGACACAGTAGTGGTGGGCCTGATCTCTGCCAACGACGAGAGGGCCTACCTGGAAGAGGTAGAGAATCTGTCACAGTGGTGTCAGGAGAACTGCCTCTCCCTGAACGTCAGCAAAACAAAAGAGATGATTGTGGACTTCAGGAGGTCGGGGGTCAAGGACTACAGCCCCCTCAGCATCGACGGGGCACCGGTTGAGAGAGTGAACAGTTTCAAGTACCTCAGAGCCCACATATCCGAGGACTTGACATGGACCACACACATTGACAGTGTTGTGAAGAAGGCACGACAACGCCTCTACTTCCTCAGGCGCCTAAGGAAGTTCCAAGTCAGTCAGAAGATCCTTAAGAACTTCTACTCATGTACAATAGAGAGCATCCTGACTGGTAACATCACCTCCTGGTTTGGGAATAGCACTGCACAAGACCGTAGCAGACTACAAAGAGTGACACGTTCAGCCGAACGCACAATTGGAGGGGGGCTTCCCACCCTCCAGAACATTTACAACAAGCGGTGCAGGGGTATGGCTAAGAGAATAATCAAGGACTCCAGCCACCCGAACAACTGCCTCTTTGAACTGCTGCGGTCAGGCAAGCGATACCGGAGTCTTAAGGCGAGCACAGAAAGACTCAGAAGAAGCTTCTATCCCCAGGCCATCAGGCTGCTCAACGAACAATAAACACTATGCAACAACCATCAAATGCACACAGCACACACACCCACACGCACACACTCACTTAAACAAACAACACACTGCAGCACCCACTCTCCACACTTTAGATCACACAAACACACTTTACACTTTATATTTATTGGTAAAGGATTTGCACTACAACTCGTACACCTTACTGTAAATTGTACCTAAATTGTACCTCATCCCATTTCTGCTCTGCACTATATAGTATTGTATATTAGTACATTGCATAGTATATTGTATATTGTTATGGTAACTCAGTTACTTCTATTCTGCATCGAACATTGTACATATGTCTATACTGAACACTGTGATTTTTTTTTTTTTTTTTTTACTTCTATTTTACATGCTATACTATTTTATTTCATACTTATCTTGTCTAGCACAGTCTCTGGAGCGTAACAGTAAGAAGCATTTTGTATAAAAGTATTCTGTACTTCAGTATGACAACTATTAAAGAAACTTGAACTTGAACACCCTTCTCTTTGGTCCTCCCACAAACTCCTCCATAAGCTCCAACTGGTCCAGAAAACTGCTGCCCGTATAATCACCAGAACCAGTCATCAGTCACATCACCCCCGTCCTACACCAACTACACTGGCTTCCCATCAAACACTGCATTGATTACAAGATCCTCCTCCATACATTCAAGGCCATCCACAACCTCGCCCCTCCATACCTGTCCGACCTCCTTCACATCAACATTCCCACCCGGTCCCTCAGGTCTGCCTCCTCCATCAACCTGACCGTCCCCCCAGCCCGTCTGTCCACCATGGGGTCAAGAGCCTTCAGCTGCTCTGCCCCCCGCCTCTGGAACTCCCTCCCCCCCCCGACATCAGGAACATTGACTCCATCATCCCATTTAAAACCCACCTCAAAACCCACCTGTTTAGGCAGGCGTATGTCTGATTTTATTTTTTAAATGGATTGTGATTGTAAATGCTGTTTTTAAATTGTTGTACGGCGACCTTGAGTGTCTTGAAAGGCGCCTTATAAATAAAATGCATTATTATTATTATTATTATTACCTCCACAGAACCGCGAACCCCGTCTTTGACAAATGTGTCCACACAGGCGTGATGAAGTGGTTGTAATTAGGGCTGCACGATTTTGGGAAATAATCTAATTGCGATTATTCTGACAGATATTGCGATTGCGATTTGCGATGCGATTATAACATATTTAATTTTTTTTTTACAAGAAGCATGTTGCTGCTTTCTGTAGTCGGGTCCCAACTGCAAAATTACTGTATTACCCTGTATTATACACTTTTACTATCATGTAGACCAGGGGTCGGGAACCTATGGCTCGCGAGCCATATATGGCTCTTCTGGTGACAGCATATGGCTCCCAGACATTTTTGAGTAAAAAAAAAAAAAAAAAAAATTATTTATTTTTTTAATACTTGTGATATTTCTTAATAATACTGTGTCATTTTGAAGTAAACCGAAATTAGTTTTGAAGATACAGCTAATAGTATCTGTAGCTGAAGATATAGCGAGCAGAGCTGGCGAGGGAACACAAGTGGACAGAAATTAAAAATCTTCAACCTGAAGACCAGCTGATTCTTAAAACTTGGAACGAGCTTCCTGTGACATACCACACAATGCAGCGTGAGTATTGCCGTATTGACCATGTTTGGCTCTACATATGCATGTGGGCAGTCATTCTCGCATATGAGGAACATTAAGACCAACCTACGCTCACGTTTAACTGATGGAAGCCTCAACGCCTGCATGAAGCTCAATCTCACCACGTATGAACCAGATTACAAGGCCATCAGCAAAACCATGCAGCACCAGAAGTCGTATTAAAAGTAAGACATATTTAATTTATTATATGTTAAAAATACTATATGGCTCTCAATTAAATATATTTAGAAATATTTGGCTTTTATGGCTCTCCCAGTCAAAAAGGTTCCTGACCCCTGATGCAGACTATTCTGCTTTGTGTTTACATGTGATGTATTGTATACATGCACATTTATTATGTTCTTGTGTGATGTATCGCACATTTTATTGCTGTGTGATGTATTGCAAATGTTATTGCTGTCATCTTGGCCAGGTCTACATTGCAAAGGAGATCTTGTATCTCAATGGGACTTCCTGGTTATAAAAAAAAAAAAAAAATGTAATTGCAGGCTTGGCGATTTGATAATTGCATCATTCCAAATCGCGATTTCGATTAAAAAACGATTAATCGTGCAGCCCTAGTTGTAATGCATAATGTTGACCATCCCTGCCAACAAAAAGGCATCTGTGTACGTACTGTACTCTAAGCTATTTTTATAGACTGTGTGTGTGCGTGTGTGTGTGTGTGTGCGCGTGCATGTGTGTGTGTGTGTGTGCGCGCGTGCATGTGTGTGTGTGTGTGTGTGTGTGTGTGCGTGCGTGTGCGTGTGTGTGCCATATCTCACGGAGCTGCTTCGGTGGCAGTGAATGGGTAATGTGTTATACACAACCCGGCAGGGTCGCTAACGTAACCCAGGCCATCTATCACAGGCGTGTCGTCGGGGGCGACCGGCAGCAGTTAGGAGTTCTGTTCCGCCCCAGAGGAGCCCGACAACGTACAGTAACGCAATAGCAGCCCGGCGTCCCAAACTCAGAACCTGGAGTTCACCGCGGGAGGCTGGCGGTGCGGCTGGAGCAGGTCAGCCAGCTAGATCCGGTTCAGATCCGAGAGTCGACGGTATCCGACCCCCAAATTAATCCGGTTGTCGACGGCTTAGCGGGTCTGAAGCTGAAACTAAAACAGTTCAGGGAACACAGCCTGCAGCCCAGCTAGTCCAGCTCAGGGAACACAGCCTGCAGCCCAGCTAGTCCGGCTCAGGGAACACAGCCTGCAGCCCAGCTAGTCCAGCTCAGGGAACACAGTCTGCAGCCCAGCTAGTCCAGCTCAGGGAACACAGCCTGCAGTCCAGCTAGTCCAGCTCAGGGAACACAGTCTGCAGCCCAGCTAGTCCAGCTCAGGGAACACAGTCTGCAGCCCAGCTAGTCCAGCTCAGGGAACACAGCCTGCAGCCCAGCTAGTCCAGCTCAGGGAACACAGTCTGCAGCCCAGCTAGTCCAGCTCAGGGAACACAGTCTGCAGTCCAGCTAGTCCAGCTCAGGGAACACAGCCTGCAGCCCAGCTAGTCCAGCTCAGGGAACACAGTCTGCAGCCCAGCTAGTCCAGCTCAGGGAACACAGCCTGCAGCCCAGCTAGTCCAGCTCAGGGAACACAGCCTGCAGCCCAGCTAGTCCAGCTCAGGGAACACAGCCCTCAGCCCAGCTAGTCCAGCTCAGGGAACACAGTCTGCAGCCCAGCTAGTCCAGCTAGTCCAGCTCAGGGAACACAGTCTGCAGCCCAGCTAGTCCAGCTCAGGGAACACAGTCTGCAGTCCAGCTAGTCCAGCTCAGGGAACACAGCCTGCAGCCAGCTAGTCCAGCTCAGGGAACACAGCCTGCAGCCCAGCTAGTCCAGCTCAGGGAACACAGCCTGCAGCCGCCATCCAGATATCCTGAGCTGCTTGTTTACACTCCTGCACCACTAAGTGACATCATCACTAAGTGACATCATCACTAAGTGACATCATCACTGACTGAATGACATCCACACACCAGGGTTGGGACGGACCTTTGATCAGTGAGTTGTCCTCCAGTAGCAGTATATTCGACTAGCACCCATCTGATCAAAATACCAGTTGGCTGATTAGAGGCTAATAAAGTCAACAGCTTGCAGCGTGATTATTACAAAACACAAAGTTATGCAGCGTGTTTCGGAAACACAGCTGTGTCCCACGGTTAGACGCCGGGGAGGGGAGCCAAATGTGCATAGCTGCTGACGGAGGAGGCCAACGGGGGCCAAGTGAGAGCACAGAGGGGGAGGGGGCAGAACGCTACTCTTAGCACCTCAGATAAGAGAGAGAGAGAGAGAGAGAGAGAGAGAGAGAGAGAGAGAGAGAGAGAGAGAGAGCAGAGCGAGAGAGAGAGCAGAGCGAGAGAGCAGAGCGAGAGGGAGAGCAGAGCGAGAGAGAGCAGAGCGAGAGAGCAGAGCGAGAGGGAGAGCAGAGCGAGAGGGAGAGAGAGGGAGAGAGAGCAGAGCGAGAGGGAGAGAGAGCAGAGCGAGAGAGCAGAGCGAGAGGGAGAGCAGAGCGAGAGGGAGAGAGAGGGAGAGAGAGCAGAGCGAGAGGGAGAGAGAGGGAGAGGGAGAGAGAGGGAGAGAGAGCAGAGCGAGAGGGAGAGAGAGGGAGAGAGAGCAGAGCGAGAGAGCAGAGCGAGAGGGAGAGAGAGAGAGATAGAGAGAGAGAGAGCAGAGCGAGAGAGCAGAGCGAGAGAGCAGAGCGAGAGAGAGCGCAGAGCGAGGAGAGAGAGAGAGAGAGAGAGAGAGCAGAGCGAGAGGGAGAGAGAGAAAGCGAGAGAGAGAGAGCAGAGCGAGAGAGCAGAGCGAGAGGGAGAGAGAGAGAAAGAGCAGAGCGAGAGAGACAGTGAGAGAGAGCAGAGAGAGAGAGAGAGAGAGAGAGAGAGCAGAGAGAGAGAGAGAGAGAAAGAGAGAGAGAGAGAGAGCAGAGAGAGCAGAGAGAGAGAGAGAGAGAGAGAGAGAGAGAGAGAGAGAGAGAGAGGGAGAGAGAGAGAGAGCAGAGCGAGAGGGAGAGAGAGAGAAAGAGCAGAGCGAGAGAGACAGTGAGAGAGAGAGAGAGAGAGAGAGAGAGCAGAGAGAGAGAGAGAGAGAGAGAGAGAGAGAGCAGAGAGAGAGAGAGAGAGAGAGAGAGAGAGAGAGAGAGAGTGAGAGAGAGCAGAGAGAGAGAGAGAGAGAGAGAGAGAGAGAGAGAGAGAGAGAGAGAGAGAGAGAGAGAGAAGGCAGAATGCTATAGTCTCTTAGCACCTCAGCTACACAAGGTTGAGGGGAAACATCCATTCAAAGTCTCTAATTACCATAACCATCTTCTGGGGCCAAATGGCTCTCACGTCTAGCCAGATTCCCTTCAGCTAGGCCCTGGCTACAGACAGCGATTCTCTCTCTCTCTCTTACTTTTGAATGCGCGCCATGGGGTCATTAACACTTTGATCGCCATGGTTAAATTCATAATTTACCATCCCTAGCCAGCTCTATTTGTCTATGGAGAAGTTCCCCTTCTTTGCAGGGCTATAACTTTTTAAATTCTATTGCTAAATTGACATTATTATGGCCCATTCAATGTCCTATATCTATTGTTCAGGGTGTAGCAACGTTATACTTTTTCATTCACATATTCATACTAAAATATGGTCTAAACTAAAGTATAAGTATGTTTTTATCGTTTTCTGCAGCTTTCTTCAGAACTTGATTTATAGCCCCAAATGCATTATATTGATTATCAAATACAGTTTGGTAGCGATCGGTGCCAGATAAAAAATTTCAACTGGAGGTACTTCTAGAAGTTACTACGTATCATCTGATGTTGACCGGATGGGCGGGGGGTCGTTTATAATTCCGTGGGCTACGTTATATCATTCATCTAGTGTGGGTCATATGGTCATCAGAGCAGTTAGTAAAGAACACGTTGGAAAATAACGCTGGATCTTACCGTATCTTCCTCGCGCCGTTGGACGATCAGCTTGGAGTAGACAGTTTTCGATTATGGGATGTTGATCTAGATGAACCATTTCCAGGTTGTATAATACTATATACGTCCAAATAACGTTGTTTATTGAGTTAGGGCGAGCGATTGATTGTCGAGATGGAGTCCGGCTAACGATCGCGAGTGCCCGGATGAAATATGGATGAGCACTTCCTGTTTGGCGCATCACTTCCTGTTGGCCGATCTGCCGACGGCGCTCTTGAACCGTTAGACAGTTGAGTGGAGCTCAGCAGTATATCTCAGGTCCCCGGAAATATGATTTCGATCACATATTTTTGAAATATTGATATCAAAGACGTGTTATGGCGTCTTCGGCAGAATGAGCATGGCGGGGAAAGACGAGTTCCAGCGTTTTCGGCGATTAAAGTGTTAAACACCCTCATAATATAGAAAACCAAGAACAATTTCAATTCAAAAAGTAAAAAATTTGGGGCGGCTGGGTGGCACAGCGGAGATTGCGCTCATCACCAATGAGAGAGACTCCGGTCTCGAATCCGGGTGTCAGCATTGCCGCCGGCTTGGGCCAGCCGTCATACTAACTCGTTTGGCTGAGTTAGCGGGAGGGAAGTTGATGGGTGGTAATCTGGCGTTGTGGACAGCGACTCCTACAGGTCAGGTCTGGGCGCCTGCACAGCAAAAGACAGGAAGTGGTGAAGGCAGCGTGACCTCCCACGCGTTACACTTCACCAATGAGAGTCCTCGCTGCCAGGTGAAAAGAGAGCCGCTGGCTGTCTCCGCATGTGTCGGAGGAAGCATGTGGTAGACCTCAGCCAGGGCACATGCGCACAACAACCAGGTAGGGGAGGGGTGAATTGGCATAACGACTAAAAGCACAGAAAAATCAGGCGGAGAAAAAGAGGATACAAATAAATTAAAAATTAAAAAAATAAAGTAAAAACATTTTTAAATCACCAAAATGAGAGATACACAAGGTTTCCCCCCGGACAGCGACATACAGAGGGGGGAATCGTGACCTCTGTCCTGCCTTTTAACCCCCGCTGCCTCGCCCCCCCCCCGGCGATGAAAGACCAAACCCTCCTCCTCCGCCCCACCAAAGGCGTCCTCCTGCAAGAAGAGCGTGGCTTCGGGGAGAGGGCCCCCCACTGTTCGAGAGCCGTGGAGCGTGAGACGTTAAGTGTAGCATGAGCAAACGGAGACACGCAGAGGTGACTAGTAGTGCTCCAGACGCTGACACCCCGCTGAAGAACGAGGCCATATATACAATACTCTATACGCCGGGTAATCCACACACAACCAGGCACGCCATCGAGGCCATGCAGTCGCACGTACACATGGCGGATTCGAACGCAATGAAAACACGCACAGCATGAACGCACTAGGTCTGTCCTCGACTAAGGATTTGTATAGTCGACTTTGATTGGCCAAAATTTGCCGGTAGTCTACCAATGTTACCAGTACAGTCCCTCAGTAGCTATGTGACATGGCTTGACTCAATCAGTCCAAGCTCTACTTCTCCTTCTTCCACCAGTCACTCAGGCAGACCAGCTTGTTCACATTGGCTGGTGACAAACTAGCTCTCTTCTTCTGTACAATATGGCCTGATAAAGAGAACAGTCTCTCGCATGGGACAGTGGAGGCAGGGCTCCCCAGTACTTCAGGGCAATGTGGGCCAGCTTACCATAGACAGCAGTGTGGTCTGACCACCACTTCAGTGGACACTGATCCAAGCTGGCACTTGGCTCTACCTTGTACCTCTCCACAGCATTGCGTACTGGTGTGTCGTCATCCGACTCCGACTCTGATCCCTTCAGTAGAAGGGCTGTTTTCCTTTTAGCTTGTAACGTATAGCTTAACTTAGTTAGCAGCTAACGTTAGTTAAAAAGGTTTTTAACCGCGACGGGCATATAGTAATGGCGAGGATATAAAGCATGTTAAAGACGCATTTATTGGACGCGTTGCTCGCAGAGTTTACATAGAACGGCGCGACTCCCAAGAGGAGTTATCATCACAGGCTGTAGCACGCAGGGCTGAAGAGCTGCTTCTTAAACTAAAGTGTGGGTACTGCTCAGCCCCTCCCTGCAGCTGGAGCGGTATGTGACTGTAGCCGCGTTGCTCCCAGACCCAACTTTGAGAATAGATTAGCGGCGGTAATTGTTTTATCGCGTGATAAAAGCCCGCCGTTAACACATTGATCGCCGGGGTTAAATTCATAATTTACCATCCCTCGCCAGCCCTATTTAACATGGAGAAGTTCCCCTTCTTTGCAGGGCTATAACTTTTTAAATTTTATTGCTAAATTGACATTACTATGGCCCATTCAACGTCTTATATCTATTGTTCAGGGTGTAGCAACGTTATACTTTTTCATTCACATATTCATACTAAAATACGGTCTAAAGTATAAGTATGTTTTTATCGTTTTCTGCAGCTTTCTCCAGAACTTGATTTATAGCCCTAAATGCATTATATTGATGATCAAATACAGTTTGGTAGGAATCTGTGCGAGATAAAAAATTTCAAATGGACGTACTTCTAGAAGTTACTACGTATGATCTGATGATGACCGGATGGGGGGGGGGGGGGGGTCGTTTATAATTCCGTGGGCAACGTTATATCATTCATCTAGTGTAGGTGATATGATCATTAGAGCAGTTAGTATAGAAGACATTACAAAATAACGCTGAAACTCACCGTAGCTTCCTCTCGCCGTTGGGAGATGAGCGTGGAACAGAATTTTATTTCTATTATGGGATGTCGAAATATCCGATCCATTTCCAGGTTGTATAATAGTATATACGTCCAAATCATGTTGTTTATCGAGTTATTGGTAACGGATCACTATCCGTCGTGATCAGCTCGAGTCCTGGGACTATTACCGAGTGATCGGACCAAATTGAAATGAGCACCAGCTTCCACTTCCTGTTTCTTCCCTGGGCAATCCGCCGATCGGCCACCAGATGGCGCTCTTGAACCGTTAGAGAGTTGATAGGGGCTCACCAGTACATCTCATGTCTCCGGGGGAGAAATATGATTTCGATCACAGATTTTTGAAATATTGATATCATGATTATCATTCTTCGGCAGAATTAGCATGGCGGGGAATGGCGTGTTCCAGCGTCAACGCCGATTAAAGTGTTAACTTAGCCCGGTATATACTTATTTTTTTTTGCATTACACATTACGACTTGCCGGTCGACTACGGCTCCTTTCGATCGATTAGTCGACTATTCGACTAGTGGAGGTCAGCCCTAGAACGCACACACACATGTAATCCACATGCAAACGTGCATGCTAACAATTGCATTCTGCTACTTCGGATGCACACACAGATACTACACCATACGAACACACACACAGATGCACAATATATATCAGGGCTGTGGTTGCCAATACACTTTCCATTTGAACTATCCAGGCTGTAGCTCAAAGCTCTACAACACACCAGTGGGGTAAATGGAAAATGTATATAAAGCTTTTTTACCCAAAAGCGCTATACAATTTTGTTCCTCAAATTCACTCACACAACCCACGGCGGAGGCGACCATGCAAGGGAGCAGTTCGGGAGCAGTTAGGGGGTTAAGTGTCTTGCTCAAGGACATAATATGGACACGTTGCCCGGGAGGAGTGGGAATCGAACCCACAGGGGTCTGGTCTCACCTGACGTACAAGGATAAGGGGCCGGGGGAGCCCCCCTGTGGAGCATGCTGCAGCACAGCGGTCCTAAGAACAGCCTCCACTCCTCAGAGAGCAGCCCCGAGGCGCAGGTCTGGGGTCCTATAGACTGTTTAGTTAGAGATGATTGGTGGGCCTTCCCTTTCACTGGCCTGCCTGGTACACGCCACTTCATAAAGCCTGCACTTAAATTCCCGGGCCATCGGGAGAGGCGGACGGGCTGGATGTAAACACAGTAAATAGCTCATCCGTCAGGTCCCCTGAGTGCAATGGCATGTCACCCAGACATAACTGCCCTGCTGCAGAAGCAAACCTTTACCACCTCAAAGTCAGCTTATCAGATGGGGGGAAAGGGATGGGGTTCTAGATATACATGGGATGTGTTGTACTTAGTTATGTCTCTATGGACTCCATGCTGCCGCACCGGGGTCTGCAGCTACCAGGCTGACAAGGAGACGGCAGCCGGCTGGCAGGGTGGAGGGCACGACGCACTAGGCCTGTCCCCGACTAAGGATTTGTATAGTCGACTTTGATTAGCTTTGGTAGTGGACTACCCCCATGAATAAAAAAATTTTTATAATAATAATTATTATAAAAAGAAATTGGGATCATTCCATTTGGGCTGTGGGGGGGGGGGGGTGCTTAATGTCTGAAGGAGTCGACTGAAGGCTTCTTGTCCTCTGCGAAAGCATGCAATTGGTCCACGGATGGATACATCTTCTTTTATTTTTTTTTATATTTAAAGTTTTTAATTTTTCACAAGCAGGACAATACATACATGACAAGACAAACTAAGACAAAAATAATAATAATAATAATAATAATAATAATAATAATAATAATAATAATAATAATAATAATAATAATAATAATAATAATAATAATAATAATAATAATAATAATAATAATAATAATAATAATAATAACAACAAGGGGGTGAGGGGGGGGGGGGTTGCAGAGTGTTACAAAGGTTCAGTACACAAACATATTCCAGATAGTGATCTAATAAAGTTCAGGGGACCTTGAAGGCCATCGGGCCTATCACTCTCTTGAAGAGCGAAAGCATGCAATTGGTCCACGGATGGATACATCTTGATATTTGTCTAGTGTGTTCAGGTGAAATCCTCTTTCGGTGCCTCTGTGCCCATTTTATTAGGCAGTTTATTAGCGTTAGCCACGCTTTTAGGCCTCTTTGCTTTTGGAAAGAATGATTTTCTTTTTTAATGATATACTTTTTTGCATTCGACTAAGAGGTTGGCAGTCGACTATGGCTCATTTCGATCGACCAGTCGACTAATCGACTAGTCAAGGTCAGCCCTAACACACACACACACACACACACACACACACACACAAAACGGGTGTATGAGATATAGATATTTATATAATATCAACAGATAGGCAAAAAGGATTATAAGCAGGTATGTACAGACAGATGAGGATAGATATATGGTAGAATAAATATATATATATATATGTGCTGTCAATAGATTAAAGAAAATTAACTAATTAATCTCACAATTTTCTGTAATTAATCTAGATTAAAAATAGCATTTTTCTACTTAAGACCGAAGCTTGTAACAGATATTGACTTGAGTAAAATCATGGAATTAATGTAGAATCAACACAAAGAAAGTATATTTAAATTCAAAGACTATTTTAATACACAAAAATGTGTTCCATCTTCATGTCAGATGATTTTCAAAAAGGTGCATGAGTCGATGCAAAAAACAAGCAAAGATACTGCTGAAAGTTCAGAACGGTGAACATGTTTCACTCCATAGATTAATCTAGATGCATTTTTTTTAACGCTTTAAATAATTTAAATTAATCTCCAAAATTAAAGCATTAACTTTGACAGCCCTATATATATATTCGGTATATACAGCATTATTATAATGCTATCATACAGAGTTATATGGGTTATATGCCGGTGTATCAGTAGGTATATAGAAGGATTATATGTAGGTATATTCAGACAGATATGGGTATATACATATATTAGGGCTGTCAAAATTAATGCTTTAATTTGAGATTAATTTAAATTATTTAAAGCATTAAAATAAATTAATCTAGATTAATCTATGGAGTGAAAAATCTTCAATTTTAGCGCCGCGGATAGAAAAAAGAGGTCTAGCTGAGTCAATGTTGATGGTTTTGTTGAACATTTGTATTTCACAGGAGAGAAACTGTATTCAAAGAAAGCTATTAAAATAGTCTTTGAATCTAAATATACTTTCTTTGTGTTGATTTTACATTAATTACATGATTTTACTCAAGTAAATATGTGTTACAAGCTTCGGTCTTAAGTAGAAAAATTCTATTTTTAATCTAGATTAATTACAGAAAATTGTGAGATTAATTTGTATTGACAGCACTAATATATATATATATTAATATATATATTACACACACACACACACACACACACACACACACATAAGCGCACATACACACATTTTAAAGCACATGCATACACATGCACTTGTAAACACGAAAACACTCACACACACATACATAAGACACCTATGCACACACACACACAGATCTTTTGTCTCTCCCTCTCTCTCTCTCACTTTCTATCTCTCTCTCTCATGAGAAAATGTCAGGCCTGGGACGGGGAGATGGAGTTAGAAGCCATTAGCCTCTGTCAGACCTCACTGTTATGACTACAGATATACTCTGCTAAATCCACTGAGAAGGAGTGGAGAGGGAGGGAAAGAGAGGGAGAGAGAAAGAGAGAGCGAGAGAGAGGGAGACAGAGAGGGAGACAGAGAGAGAGAGACAGACAGAGACAGAAAGAGAGAGATAGAGACAGAAACAGAGAGAGAGAGAACTAGTTAGTGCTGAAGAGAGTCATTCTAAGGTCTTATGATCCCTTCACTTCAGCGCCTGTGGCAAGGGGCCCTGCCCAAATGGGTTTCTGAGAAAGGAGGATTTGCCGTATTAGTAAAAAAAAAAAAAAAAAAAGGAAAAAAGAGAGAAAGTACAGAACTACATGCCAGCCAACATGTGTCACCACCGCCTGTGATGAGAACGGAACACGATGATTGTGCCCCATAGATGATGTCTACTCTACACATATCCAATTTGAAATGGAATAAGATGGAAAAGCGGCTGGGGCCGCTCTGCCAAAGCACCGTGGGTGCACGACTGGCACAACAAAAACACAGTTTGTATTTCTCCACTTATTATTCCTGCCTCGGGGGTGTCGAACAAGGTTCCCCCCTCTTCTCCATCCCCCTTTCCATTCCCATAAACGTAAATACTTCCCAAGACGAGGAAAGGGGATCTCGGCAAACCTCCCGTCTCTTGGGCAGGTGTAACTCGAGTTCTGCTGAGAATGCCTCAGACGCAGCTCTGTGGGACGCCTAATCCGGAGCAGATGCACCAATCACAATAGAGCTCTTTAAGACGTGTCAGTGTCTCTCCTGTCGTTCCCTGTGGTAGGGGGGCGACCAGAGGTCATTCCACGTCCACTTCCTTGTTTTGTAGTCGCATGCTGTTAGAAGTGAGAACTGTTCTCAGAAGTATTAGAATCTCTTCATTTGCCAATTACATTTAGCACACAGATACTACACCATACGAACACACACGGATGCACAATATATATCAGGGTTTCCAATAAACTTTCCATTTGAACTATCCAGGCTGTAGCTCAAAGCTGCAACACATCAGCGGGGTAAATGGTAAATGGTGCATGTACTGTATATAAAGCTTTTTATCAAAAGCGCTTTGCAATTTTGTTGCTCACATTCACCCATTCACTCACACAACCACGGCGGAGGCGACCATGCAAGGTGCCAACCTGCTCATCGGGAGCAGTTAGGGGGTTAAGTGTCTTGCTCAAGGACATATGGACACGTTGCCCGGGAGGAGTGGGAATCGAACCGGGAACCCTCCCGACTACCAGACAACCTCCTGAGCCACTGTCGCCCCCACAAACGCAGCGGGGCCACGATGCCAGCTCTGTGGGATGCCTAATCCTGAGCAGATGCACCAATCACAATAGAGCTCTTTAAGACCCACTGCTTAAACGAACACAGCAGAAACACTACGCTGCAAAGCTCTACGTCAGAGACTGATATTTGAAGACAAATATATGGGTTCAATTATGGATATGGATCATGTGTTAGGGGGGGGCGGTAGACAAAACCACTTTTTTGACATTTTTCCTGGCTGGTTTATTCTCGCTCATGACCAAGTCCCTGTCATCTCGTTTTCTTCCAACCGTGAGTGCCAAACACACAGGCGGCAGGCCCGCTCTCCCGGGCCGGCGGAATTCTCCTAAAAGGCGGAACGAGTGGGCCGTCATCAGACAGCCGGGGCAGTAGCCCTCGCACCGTCCCTACCCTGCGGTATTAACAGCCAGTCTCTGCGAGCTGCGCGACACATCAGGGCCCAGTGATTATGTTTGCCGTTGAGTATGTCCAATAATGAGGCCTTACTAATTGAGTTCAGCCCGTCCCAGTATTCATCAGGCGGCCCTGTCCGGCGCTGTTGGTGGAAGAGCTCTTAATCCCTCGGGGGGATAATTCTTGCTCTGGTTAAATGGGAGATTAAAGAAATTACCTTAAAGCTTTAAATCTCAGCGGACAAGTCTCCGTGCCTCGCCTGAACCGGAGCTTAGAGACCGACGCTGTGCTGCGTTTATTTTTTTTCGCTCTGTTCGTGAAAGGAAACACATCGAAGGTTGGCAATTTTGGAGTTTATGCTACATGTATATGTGGCTCTTTGTGCAGAACACTTTATAATGCAGATGTGCATCGCTGTTCATGAGCTTTCCTGTCCGAAGCGCTTCATTGTCGTGGTCTGACCGCCTGTCCCTGTCTCCCTGTGAGTGGACGTCCCGTGGTGATGACCGGAGTGGTGGACGTCCCGTGGTGATGACCGGACTGGTGGACGTCCCGTGGTGATGACCGGACTGGTGGACGTCTCGTGGTGATGACCGGACTGGTGGACGTCTCGTGGTGATGACCGGGAGGATGCGATCCTCTCTACGCCGCCCCCATACCTCAAATGGATCCGTCATCAGCTCTATTTTCAATCTTTCAGCATTTTCTTGTGTACCCCAGTTGCTATTGCATGTACTTATCTGTGTTTCATTACACGTATGAGTGCATGCTTACCAGCTGTTTGCCTGTTTTATAGCAACACTACTATCACCGACATCTAAGAAGGGAGGTCCGCCCTTGGACCGGCCCTTCTAAGGTTTCTCCCCTCCACATTGCCTGTGGTGCTTTTTTCCTATTGCTAGGTTTTTCCTTAACTTCGCGTGGGATCTGGGAGTGTTGCATTAATTTATTAAAAAAAGAAAATGTTGGACTTCATGGTGTTTTTGTTTTGTTGTTGATTTATTGTGATGTTTCTTCTTGACTTGTTTAAAGAAGACGTGTCCGGCCCATGGGGACATTAACGTGTGTTGTCGGGCCGTACAAATAAATGTGATTTGATCCAAGCGTATTGAACCCAAAACCGCTATGAAAGAATGATTTTACGTTTTGCACCGTGGACTCACCGAGTTGGTGACCTCGATCTCGTAGACCTTCTGGAACGAGGCGCGGTCGAAGAACACCAGCTTCCCGTTGCCTTCGCCCTTCTTCACCGACGTCCCCGTCACCACCAGCTTGTCGTCCGGGCTGAAGCAGCAGTCGGTCCTGGTGGTGACACACACACACACACACACACCGCTGTTAGTTCCTATTTCACACTGCGTTTCATATGATCCGACTGTGGCGGAAGATGAGATTTAGAAATTAATAAATAAATTATTAAATAAATCTCACATAGTGAAAAAGGTGTCCAGCCCAGTAGCCACATTTAGAGGCTTCTTGAAGTTGCGGATGTCCCATGTTTTCAGAGTGTCATCACCTACAGTAGCAGAGAACAGGTCAAAACAACATATTAAGGCAGGTTTTCAGTGTCATCACCTACAGTAGCAGAGAACAGGTCAAAACAACATATTAAAACAGGTTTTCAGTGTCATCACCTACAGTAGCAGAGAACAGGTCAAAACAACATATTAAGGCAGGTTTTCAGTGTCATCACCTACAGTAGCAGAGAACAGGTCAAAACAACATATTAAGGCAGGTTTTCAGTGTCATCACCTACAGTAGCAGAGAACAGGTCACTAACACCTGGTCCCGCGAACACATCACTCCTGTCCTCCACTCCCTCCACTGGCTCCCGATCAAGGAACGCATTAACTTCAAAACACTACTCCTCACCTTCAAAGCCCTCCATAGCCTGGCCCCCCCCTACCTGACTGACCTCCTTCTCCCCTACCGCCCCACCCGTTCTCTCCGGTCCTCTTCCACTCTTTCCCTCACTGTCCCGTCATCCAAACTCAAAAGTTTCGGTGACCGGGCATTCTCACGAGCTGCACCCCGACTCTGGAACTCCCTCCCTCAGACCGTCAGAGACTCTCCCACACTCTCCACCTTCAAATCCAGACTCAAAACCTACCTGTTCTCCCAAGCATTCAACCTTCCTTACCAATAACCACCCTCCTCCAACTCGCCACCATTTCCCCCTGCCCCACGTTCTCGCCTCTCCTGCCCCCCCCACCCCCCTTGGTTTTCCCTTACTCTACTCCCGACTGTCTCCCCTACTCACTCCCATATTTGTTATCTGTTACTCGTGGTTTTATGTTTCCTGTGTATTCTTATTGTCCTCCGTTTCCCTATGGTTCTGTTTCTTTGTTTTCTTTTTTGCCTATTGTCAGCGACTTTGGGTCTTTGAAAAGCGCTATACAAAATAAATGAATTATTATTATTATTATTATTATTATTATTATTATTATTATTTAGAACAGGTGAAAACAACAGGTTTTGGTCAGGATTGATAGGAAGCGACCCATGGGGGGAGTATTGTATTGCAGCATGTCACCTGTTAGGGCTGTTCAGACGGACTACTGGCCACACAGAGTGACTCTACTTCAAAGGTCGGGAAGTGATTCTCCACAAACATTTGTGAAACACATCGAGCGAAGGCCACTCGAGCTCCGAGGAGCGATTCCTGTCGAGTGTCTATGTGCAAGGCATCTGGGTGGAGGAGCTCGCCGGCGCGGAAAACCGCTAGACTAGAGAGAGAACACACACCAAGGGGGAGCCCCAGGGTTTTTCCGCATATGGAGGATCTCCGCGTGTGCACGCGCTGCGTTTCGCTGATGGCGCCCCCCCCCCCCCCCCCCCGCTCTTTATTTGCACTTCGGGGGGGAGAGATGAGCTGTTTTCCCGCTGAAAAACAACAGAGCGTCGGACGAGGGGCGCTCGAGACTTTACACTTCCCCCGGAAATCTCTCTGGTTTGAGGCGAGCACGGGAGGAACGGCCCCGAGGTAACTAGACACACACCCTGAGCACAGCTATTGTTGACTAAACATGTGTTAGACTGCCGAGTAGTGGTGGGGGAAAATATCGATACAGTATAGTATCGCGATACTTTGCGTGGCGATACTGTATCGATACAAGGACGGAAAGTATCGGTATGTTTATTATTATTATAATTTTTTTTTAATCTTTTTTTTTTGTATAGGGAAGTTGCATTGTTCATTTCGATACCTGTAATAGTACAGTAGTCCACACACACACACACACGTGCACGTGCATTCAGAATTAATACAAACAGTTCAGTTTGTCAGGTAAATGTGGCATAGTGTTGACATCTGTCTGCTTGAGAAAATCCCATTTGCTGCAATAAAAATGATTGCAGTGAGATGAACAGACTGACAACTCTATTTTATTAGATAAAACATGTTGACAAAGTTTTACTTTGCAGTTGAAAAAAGGTAATAAATCGCAATACATCGCAATATTAATATCGCAATACTCAACATATCGCAATATATTTTGAATCGCAATACTATCGTACCGTGACTTAAGTATCGTGATAGTATCGTATCGTGAGGCCTCTGGTGATTCCCACCCCTACTGCTGAGGAGGATAAAGCGTTAACAGGTGGTCCTCTCTTACCTCCCCGAGAGGCCAGAGTGGTGCCGTCGTAGGAGAAGGCTATGCAGGAGGGGTCTGTCCCTGGAGCGTGGGCCTGCCGACAGTGGAACTTGGTGTGGACCTGGAGATAAAAAACAAACAAAAATATATGGTTCACAAAGGTTAGACAAGGCGGGGGAAGAATACCAGCGTAGTGTCGATCTGTCTGGATGGAACAGGTGAGCCTCTAATAACCTCTTAACCCTTTCACTGCCACACTACAGAAGGTTAACCCTTTTACTGGTCTCTTTTGAAAGATAACATTCTGAGGTTTCTGATGCAATAAAGAAAGATCACCTTTAGTGCTAATGAAATAGAGTAAGATATAGGGCCTGAACTTGAGTTGTAGAAAAACGTGTTAGTCACGTTTTTCTGTAGTAGTTGCAATATCCAAATATAGTATTTAAAAAAAAAAACGGTATGAGCTGGAAAACACCCCGGGCCCATAGCCTGAAGTCTTATGTAGTACATGTCAGAATTTCATAAAAATCCATTCAGAAATAAGTGATTGGGAGCAATTTTGGTAAACTGGGAGAAAAAAAAAAGCTCTGCAGGCTTCAGTTTTCTCATTGACTCCAATGCATTCAGCCTTTTTTTCTCTTCCTGTTTTCGCTCGTGACTTTTCACCTAGATCCCTGATCATTGGCTACAACCCTGTGCAATCATTTTCGAGATCGCCTAAAGATTGACAGAGCTAGAGCCCCGGGAGTCGGTGGTGGTAATAAAAATCATTTAAAAAAAGTCTGCTGTGTACTTTGGCGCACGCCTCACATATCGGCATGTAACTCGAGAAACGCTGAACTGATTTTGATGCCTGAAACAGCAATCGGCAGGCCACAAATAGGGCTTTAATGTATATTGTATTAAAAAAATACAAGCCAGGGCGGCTGGGTGGCGCAACGGACATTGCGCTCGTCACCAACGCAAGAGACACCGGGTTCGAATCTGGCTGTCGGCGTTGCCTCCGGCTTGGGCCGGCCGTCATACTAACTCAATTGGCAGAGTTAGCGGGTGGAAGTCGATGGGTGGTAATCTGGACATTGTGGACAGCGACTCCTACAGGTCGGTTGGGGGACGCCTGCACAGCAGAGACAGGAAATGGCGGGGGTAGTGTGAGCCTCCCACACGTTACACCTCGCCAATGAGAGTCCGCGCTGGCAGGTGAAAAGATGTGACAGGCTGCCTCCTCGTGTATAGGAGGGGACACGTGATGCAATGCTTCTATCCTCCCTACAACCGGCCAGTGGGGGGCATATGCGAGCAACGTTCAAGACAGGGGAGGGGAGAATTGGCACAGCGAAAAAATTGGGATGGGAGAAAAACGAGGAGAAGAAAGTGGATAAAAAAATTATTAAAAAAATACAAGCCGCTAGAGGTCGGCAAAGTGGCGCGTCGCGCCGGTCTGCAAATCGTCTTCAAGAGGGCCCGGGGCCGGGCGGCCACCCAAATCTGTCTTTAGATCAACATCATTATTGGAAGGGAATGTTGAGAACCTATGGAACCTATGGCTGGTCCTTAACCCTTTCACTGCCACACGACAGCCAGTTAACCCTTTCACTGTGACAATACAGAAGGTTAGCCCTTTACTATCACACAACCGATGGCGATGCTCCATTATTAGCATTATTAGCTCCGCGGATGCGGAGCTAATGATGGAGCATCGCCGTCGGTTGTGTAATAGTAAAGGGTTAACCTTCTGTCGTGTGGCAGTGAAAGGGTTAAGGTCCCCTGAGTTTGCTCTGAACAGGGTAAATCTGCATTTTGCTACGATGCCCCCTAAGCTCATGGACGTCCTTAAACCTTGAGATTCTCCGCTCTGTTGCAGAGTTTAAGGCCTTGATCTATAACCTTTGGCAAACAAGTTGTACGTGTTTTAATTGATTTGTTATCCTTGCTTTTGTCTCATCTTGTTGTCTTATTGTTATGATTTCATATGCTGTCAGATTTTATATGCTTTTAATGCTTAACTCTGTATGTACACTCGAACTGGTAGTGGACTTTGTCACATGGTGCGATAAAAAAACCACCTGCAGCTAAATGTGGCGAAGACCAGGGAACTGGTGGTGGAGCTGGGGAGGAGGAGGAGTGCACCTGTGACCCCCGTTTCCATCAGGGGAGTCGATGTGGACATGGTTGAGGATTACAAATACCTCGGTGTGCACATCGACAAAAAAACTGAACGGGTCAAAACACGCAGAGGCACTGTACAAGAAGGGCCAGAGCCGACTCTACTTCCTCAGAAGGCTGAGATCCTTCAATGTCTGTACAAGGATGTTGAGGATGTTCTATGAGTCGGTGGTGGCGGGCGCCTTCTTGTACGCTGTGACCTGCTGGGGCAGCGGACTGAGAGCAGGGGACGCAAACAGGCTGGATAAGCTGGTCAGGAAGGCCAGTAGCGTGGTTGGGGTGGAGCTGGACTCTCTAGCGAGGGTGGCGGAGAGGAGGAGCCTTGCTAAGCTCCAGGCCATCAGGGAAAACCCCTCCCACCCACTATACACCGACTTGGCTGACAGGAGGAGCATGTTCAGTGCTAGGCTCACACTACCTAAATGTAGCACTGAACGCCACAGGAAGTCCTTCATTTACAATGCATCACTGTGCCTCACTGCATCACTGAGCACAGGGTGACAGTTACCATCTTCCTGGAATTTTTACTTTTCAATATTACACTTACTGTACACTTCTGTATATTTTGTACTGTATATTTTATTCTATTCTTAGGCTATTTGTTTTGTTATTCGTGACTTTGTTCTGTCTAAATGTTTAATGTGAGCGATTTGTAGTGTCAAATTTCCCTCTGGATAATGAAAGTATTTCTATTATATTCTATTCTATGTGATTAAACGAGGGAAACCTCAGCTGCCTTTTGAGTTTAAATAAAGGTTTGAAATTAAATTAAATGACTTGTGTGGGGAAGGGGGGGGGGGTCACACTTATAGGAAATATTAATCTCTCATCTGAAACCCTGTGGGGGCCTTTACCCCTCAAAGACGTCTTTTTCAAAAAAGAATAAGTTCCTGCCAAATGCATGCTCGCTTGACCGTCAGCTAGCGCCGGTCCCAGAGATGGTCGGGAGGAAGATGAAAACTCCTGACAGAGTTTTTCCTTCACCAGGCGGTCGTTGGGGACGTCCAACGCTACAACAACAAAAAGACCTTTTCATGGTCTGTGTCTTCAAGACAACATACGGTTCCCATTTCCTCCACCAACACCACCCTCCAGCCCACCACCACCACCACACATGAAATACCAGTACCTTCACACACCGTCCGTGTAACCCTTTCTGGAGACTGCAGACCTCAGAGCTTTACCTTGGCAAGCTCAGCCTGCCTGACAGATGCTACTCTGTTTTGCTCTGCGTCTACCTGAAATATAACGCTTATCCAAATAGCTGCGCCACTCAGCTTTACATAATATAAGGCTTACTGGGGGAACACACTACACACAATCAACAGGCTAGTAAGTCATTGTCTTACATGTTGCCTTCTGTTTGACACTGGGTGGGTCAGCCAAAGTGTCAACTAGACTAGGCTTTATGTAAAGCTGTTCGGTAGCAGTCGCATCTCGCTTTAGTTTTTTTTTACGATTGTCGCGATAAATTTTTTTTTTGCAGCAGCAGCTTTTCTAAAAAGGTTTTCTGTGATTTCTGCTATAAAATTGCAGGAATGGGCAAACGTACAGGAATAGATATAATATCTACAGTTATGTAAAGAGGATTATATGCAGGTATGTACAGACAGATATATATACGGTAAGAATACATATATATATATATATATACGATATATACAGTATACAGCACTAGACAATTCCGCGTGGGGGAAATTGTGAAAGTGTGGGTGACGCCTGTGCACCGCCGGCCAACGGGAGAGGGTCTCTCGCGAGTCTCTATGACAAACGGTTCAAAGGATACAAAAAGGGGGCGCGGCCTAAGGATCGGGGGAGTGGTCAACATAGACCAGGGATCGGCAATAGGCGGCCCGCGGGCCAACATTGGCCCGCCAGCAATAGTTCGGTACGGATACGTGTACCTTTACACTAGGGATGCCCCGATCACGTTTTTTGCCACCGATACCGATCACCGATCGTCTATGAGCCATATCGGCCGATACCGATAGTTTTTGGTTTTATAAAAATTTAAATGTATATATATATTTTTTTTTTATATATAAAATATATATATTATATAAATATACTTGTAGTTGTATTATCTGCGAGACATCGCCACCACGCAACAAGTCAAAATGCTCACTATCTGCAAACAGCTCCACTGTCTGTGTGTATACTCTGCTTTGGTCAAATCACATTCAGCCCTCAGTGTCCCCAGTCAGAGCGATAGTTCAACAGGGTCTGAAACGTATAAGATGTGAAGCATGATAGCTAATTAGCCAATGTTCAGCTGCAAAAACGAATAATGTCAATTATGTTATAAGACATTGATATCAGGAGCTATCTGTAGCTACTGCTAGCCGGCTAGATGACGTTAGACAATGAATCATGTATTAAAATAAAGTGAACTATTTAGTTTACTGGATCATTTCGTTGTGATCTAACAGTGATCTAACGTGAGCTAACGTTAGCTACCTATGCTAACGGAGGTCTCATGCTGGCGCATCCCTATCATTCTTAAACTGAAATGGGCATTTGTTAATATCAGGAGCTATCAGTAGCTAGCCAGTTAGACAATGCATCATGTATTAAACTAAAGTGAATAGTTGACTGTGTAGTTTTGTTTAAACAGTAACATTAGCTCACGAGCGATAGCTCGTTAGCCAACGCTACCCAGCACTTGCTAAACCGAATGCCAAACTGTCACGTTGATATCAGGAGCTATCAGTAGCTAGATAACATTAGACAACACCTCATGTATTAAACAAAAGTGAATAGATGACTGGGCCATTTTGTTTAATCCTTGTTATGTTGAAAGAGGAGCTATGCGGTGCTCATGCACTCGACTCTTGCCGAAGGGTTTGTTGACATGACACAGGTCTGGGGGGGGGAGGAGGAGGAGGGGGGGGGCAAGACATGCAGCAGCAGAGTGTGGCTGTGAGAGAAGAGCGAGTGAGAACGCCGCTGAGAATTGGATCATGTTTTCCGTGTCATCGATCGGTTTTCACGATCAGCGAAAATAAAGCATTATCGGAATTCACCGATCTCATATTTATACTGAATATCGGCCGATACCGATCGCTGGCCGATCGATCGGGGCATCCCTACTTTACACCCCTATTGTATAGTGTTATTCCTCTTTTACTTACCTTTTTACTGTATGAAGCACATTATCAGGGGCTCATACAGAACCAAGCATTTCACTGTAAAGTACATGTACCTTATATGTGACAAATAAAAACAAACTTGAACTTGAATGGCTCGGCTGTGGAAATGGTCGAGACATTTAAGTCCCTGGGGAGTCACCATATCCAACTCCCTCAAATGGGACAACAACCTCACAGCAATAACAAAGAAAGCCAAACAGAGGAGAGGACATACTGTACTGCATGAGACAACAAGCTGAACATCTCCCTTCCCGTCCTTGTTCAGAGCGGTCATTGAAAGTATCCTCATCACTTCTATTATAGGGTTATCTGCAGGTCTCATCAAATTAGATTTAAAGGGGAACTATCTTATAAATGGCCTTTTCCAGTGTTTAGCATTATTTTCTAGCTATGTGGACTTATATTAATGGAATCTATGTCTCTAATTCTCAATTTGGCGCATTCTTCCAATTCTCATCTCACAATATTGTCCCTCACTCAAGTGAGTCATCTGAAATTTTGCGTATCTGTGACGTCAGAGGTTTCTCATCTGCATAATAACGCCCGCCCATCTATGCTTGTTGCCAACTGCCAGCCACCTGTATTACTCATTAAGAGACTTGGCCCCTGCCTCTCTCTCTCTCTCTCTCTCTCTCTCTCTCTCTCGCTCTCTCTCGCTCTCTCTCTCTCTCTCTCTCATCGCATTCCGAGTATGGGCCTCAAAACGGCTTAACATTTTGAGGTAGAAAATTTTTGTTTTTCTTGATTAAAAATACAAAACAATGTCCTCTGTCCTGTGTGTCGTCCTGTTAGAACATGTCCTCTGTCCTGTGTGTCGTCCTGTTAGAACATGTCCTCTGTGTGTCGTCCTGTTAGAACATGTCCTCTGTCCTGTGTGTTGTCCTGTTAGAACATGTCCTCTGTCCTGTGTGTCGTCCTGTTAGAACATGTCCTCTGTGTGTTGTCCTGTTAGAACATGTCCTCTGTCCTCTGTGTCGTCCTGTTAGAACATGTCCTCTGTCCTGTGTGTCGTCCTGTTAGAACATGTCCTCTGTCCTGTGTGTCGTCCTGTTAGAACATGTCCTCTGTCCTGTGTGTTGTCCTGTTAGAACATGTCCTCTGTCCTGTGTGTTGTCCTGTTAGAACATGTCCTCTGTGTGTCGTCCTGTTAGAACATGTCCTCTGTGTGTCGTCCTGTTAGAACATGTCCTCTGTCCTGTGTGTCGTCCTGTTAGAACATGTCCTCTGTCCTGTGTGTCGTCCTGTTAGAACATGTCCTCTGTCCTGTGTGTCGTCCTGTTAGAACATGTCCTCTGGCCTGTGTGTCGTCCTGTTAGAACATGTCCTCTGTGTGTCGTCCTGTTAGAACATGTCCTCTGACCCTGTGTGTTGTCCTGTTAGAACGTTAATTGTTGTATGTTCTTGCGCAGAACCAAGTTCAATTCTGGCGTATCTCTACATTTGCGAATAAAGTGATTCTGACTAAGAATTTCTTGATTTGATTGGGCGCAAACTCCCAATGATTATTAGTTAGCTAAAGTTTTCTTAAATTGAGGTCAGCACAAGCAGCGATGGTTATAGACTGTGTGAATGAAAACGTAATATCAATCATATTCATACGTACTAGGCCTGTCCCCAACTTTGATTGGCCAAAATCTGCCGATAGTCGACTGCTACCCCTCCCGAATGTAGGGGGTGCTTAATGTCTGAAGGAGTCGACTGAAGGCTTCTTCTCCTCTGCGAAAGCATGCAATTGGTCCACAGATGGATACATCTTGATATTTGTCTAGTCTAGTGTGTTCATCAGACGGGTGAAATCCTCTTTCAGTGCCTCTGTGGCAATTTTCTTAGGCAGTTAGCCTCGCTGGCATGCGTGCCATTAGCGTTAGCCACGCTTCTAGGCCTCTTTGCTTTTGGAAAGAATGATAAAAAAAAAAATTGTATTTAGAATTTTTTATAAAAAAAAAAATGTGCATTCAACTAAGATGTTGGCAGTCGACTACGGCTCCTTTCGATCGATTAGTCAACTATTCGACTAGTCGAGCTCAGCCCTAACACGTACACTAATCAATATTAACATTTGAACATGAGTCACAGGGCATGTGGCAAGATCAACACAACTCACTCGCACCAGAAAGGCTAAGTGAGATTTCGGCCCAGGGACAAATCTATTGAGCTCTAGAAAATGGGCTAGCGCTAATAACGTGCCCAAAAATAAAAGCCACCAACAAAGGGCGTTGGCAGCAGAATGTTTCTTAGCAAGAAGGGCTTTTGTGTCCGAGATGGAAGCGGGTGAAGGAGAGTGCAGGACATGTGGCACACAGTGTCTTGGTTATTTCCGTGTCAAATTTCTATTCAGGAAAATTACCACGATCTCAGATAGTTTAGGTTAATCAGTTAGGCTTTACAGTTGAGGGCTGTTTCTTTCTCTGCTCTCTTTCTGTCTTGCTTGTCTTTTCCATATGCTTGTTTTGAACACACACACACACACACACACACACACACACACACACGCACACACACACACACAAACGCACACACGCACACACACACGGAGCTAATGATTCTAATGATGGAGCATCGCCGTCGGTTGTGTGATAGTAAAGGGCTAACCTTCTGTATTGTCACAGTGAAAGGGTTAACCGGCTGTCGTGTGGCAGTGAAAGGGTTAACCGTTTGGTAGTGCGGCAGTGAAAGGGTTAAAAGTTTAAAACACTGTCAGAGGTCGTGGAGATGGAAATTCAGCCAGATCCTATGATAGCTATTAGTTGGCACAAGAGGAGAAAACAATGAGAATCTAATCTGGAATTAAACTCCAGATGAGAAATCTGTTACACTGCTAGCAGGGAGACCGATCCTTCTCCACCGGAATCGATGGGTAAGAGAGGCGATGCGGAATATTTTTAACTCGAGAAGTCGAGACTCGCGGTCCTGGGATCCTCCGATAGGTTTGAGAACATTTGGAGTCCATTAGTAGTGGACCATGTAAAATAAATAGAATAGAAGCCCAATGAAGAAACAAGCTGTCTGCTTCCCCCCCTGTCCTTTCTTATTGTCCTCTTTACTTTTCTTTCAAATGTTTTAGTTGCGTCTGTGAGGGGAAAAGAAGAAAAAAAAAGTACATAATGTACATTATGTTTTATATATATATATATATATATATATATATATATATATATATATATATATATATATATATATATATATATTGTGGCAGATATCATCCCTCGTCACTTGGTTACATGGAGGAAGGGCGATACTATTGCCACGGGCAGAGAAGTAAATTAAGGAGTTGATTGGGACTGATAGAATACACCTGTGCATAGGGCTGCCGCGGTATTGATTTTTTCCTTACCGCACAAATTAGTGAAGCCGCGGTAACCGCAATTTTTATTTTATTTGTTTATGTAATGTTAAAATAATTTTTTCCTAAATAAACTTTTCGAATGTATTTATTTCTGTGGTAGTCTATTCTTTATAGCCTCTAGTCTAACGTTAAATGTCTATCTTTATTCCAGTGTTGTCATTAAAGAGAATGACTTTGCAGGAGGAATATTGGTTGAAAACAGCTGGCTGTTCAGCCTGTTCTTGAAACTGCTGGTCGCGAGTCCGACTCGCGGTAGCTAACGTTAACCAAACGCTTGGTTCAATAACCAACTAGGAATGAATTGACTGTCCTATCTATCTGCATAACAGATAATAATGTCATGGAATCGTTTGTTCAACCCAGTGGCCAGCGAATTAACACCAGCTAACGCAACTGCGCTCAGCTCAGCACGCACGCACGCATGCACACACACACCACACACACACACACACACACACAGGCATATCTACTGCTCCAGAACAGAACCAGAACTGACCTCTCCTCGCTAACCGTGACCACTCCGTCTTCTTTCGGGATCAAAACGGCAGCATTTACGGCATCCGAATGCCCTTCGATTGGGTTTCGCTACAAGATCCATGTTTTTAGCAGATTCAAAGCGAAAACTTTCCGTAGCAGTAAAACAAGTTCTGGGGTTCAATCAGAATGTTAACTGCGCAACTGCGAGTGGAAATCTTCGAGCACATGGCGTGAAGAAAATAGGCTATACACAACTATAATTATTATTATTATAAAAAAAATTATAAAATAAAAAATGCAGTGATGCGGTAATCAGCTTGACTCTGCGGTGGGCGTGACGTGATGGCGATATCGCGATAATGCGGTAACCGCGGCAGCCCTACCTGTGCAACACCCACCCACCCCCCCCACACACACACACACAGCATAAAGCCCTAGGAGAGACAGAGACAGAGACAGGTTGAGTGGAGGTGAAGAAGGAGCAGAGATCGTGGAGAGAGTGTGATATACTGAGTTTGTGAGGTGAGAGGTAGTTGTAAAGAGAGGCGAGAGCGAAAAGGTGTTCATTCCCTTTTTGTACGAGAGCCTGGAACGTGTTTTGACCGTGGACTGTATTTTGACTACTCTATTGCCTATCGGACATGTACTTTGGATCAATAAATATCACCTGTTTATTGAAATTGTGCTTGTGTGGACATTGGAATTGTTTGTGTTGGTCCGTGTCGAGCCTGAACACCACAAGGCTTGTCACAATATATTTATGTTTTGTATTGGCAAAACAAACACGGCAATACTATGGTTAGGGTTATGGTTAGTTTAAGGTAACAGTGTGGTTAGGGTTTGGGCAAGGCTATCAGAAAAGTGTATCTCAGTAGTCTTGAGCAGCCCATCATCAAAGAACCATCATCATAGTATCGCTGTGTATCAGGGTGGGTCTCTTGGTCTAGTGGGCTCTTGGTCCACAAGCATTGTTAACCCTTTCACTACGAAAATACAGAAGGTTTTTCCCTTTCACTGCCACGCGACACAGGGTTAACCCTTTCACACCCACAACACTACAGAAGGTTAACCCTTTCACTACCACCCTACAGACAGTTACCTTCTGCACTGTGGCAGTGAAAGGGTTAAAATTGTGTTCCTTTTTCATGTGGTCGATACGCACTTTATTTACATATTTTAAGTGAGATCTGGCTGCGTGCGCGCACACACACCCAGAAAAACAGGATCTGAAGTCTTTCATCTCCGTTTTAACCCTTTCACCGCCACGGTTGTGCTTCGTTCGAACACCGGTCGGGCCACCGTTTCTGTCAATAAGGCTCTGTGGTGGTGAGATAATGTCTGCGGCGGTCGCTCTCAGGTGAAGACAGTATGCTTGTTGGCCAGAACTTCAGAGCCTACTCAGCCTGGAATGAAGCAGGCGGGGGGGGGGGGGGGGGGGGACGACACACACAAGCACCAGAGTCTTTTAACAGGTTGTGGTAAAATTTAAGGGACGTCAAGGGTAGTGATGCACCGATGTGAAAATTGTGGCCGATACCGATAACCGATATTAATATTGCTGTTCTGGCCGATACCGATATTTACTCTGTATAGAAAACACTTTTTTATGATAATCAAATAAAGAGCTATTTTCCAAAACGCATAATTTTTTTACTTTTGTAACTTATTTTCAGAAATGACTGATATTTTGAAACTATTTAAGGCCAAAAAATGTATATATATATATAAAAAAAAATGTAATTTTTTTTTTTTATATCTGCCCATATCGGCCCTATCTTGATATCGGACCGATACCGATGTGTAAAAAAAACTGCCATATCGGCCGATATATCGTGCATCACTAGTCAAGGGTATAGGGCAGGGCTATTCAACTGGCGGCCCGCGGGCCAGATCCGGCCCGCGGGATGATTCTGACCGGCCCGCCAAAGATTACATGATAATAAAAAAAAATTTAAAAAAAAATTTAAAAAAGATTTTTTAATTTTTTTTAATTTTAACTTTTTTCTTTTCATGTCAACGTTAACACGCACAATTGAGCCAAAAGTCACTCAATTAATGACAGATTTCATTGATAAATTGAGGGAAAACTTTGCAAGTCGATTTGATGAATTTGACATGTCCAGAGAATTGATGCATTTTGTGAGCAACCCATTTGCCAATGTAGCTGCTATTTCCACAAAAGGACAAGAGTTCCTTGCATCACTTCACATTGATGAAGGTCTCCTGCAACTTGAAATAATTGACATGCAAGCATCATCTGCTCTGAAGCAGGCACTTGAGAATTAATCCACCACAACATTTTGGATAAAGTGTATTCATGTCAAGACATTCCCCAAAATAAAAACGCTGGCAATATCTGTGCTAACAATGTTTGGCTCAACATACACCTGTGAATCCAGTTTCTCTCACATGAATGCCATTAAAACAAGCAACGTGCCTCCTTGACAAATTAGCATTTGCATCACTGTTTGCGGGTAGCCTTCACTTCCTATGAACCCTCTTTCTCTGCCATTGCCCAGTCAAAGAAGTGCAATCGCTCTCATTAGATGTGTGTATGTAGGCTAGGCCTGTCTGCCCCCCACCCCCCTGATGTTTGAGAGTTAAGAGTGGACAATAAGTGCTAATAAGATGCTGTGATTTGCTGTTGTTGCACAGACATGAAGCACTTTTTCATAAGCTCAGCTGCACTATAAATGTGTTTTTTTGTTCAAGTGTCAATGTTAGAATGTTCAGATGCACATCATGCACTTGTTTGTTTTTTATTTTATTTTTATATTGAAATGTTGAGGAGGAGATGTTGCAGTTGTTGCACAGTCATAAATGAAGCACTTTTTGCAGGAGATGTTGCAGATGTGGCACATAAATGAAGCACTTTTTTTGAAAAGTATACTACTTTTGCAATGTAGTTAAATAAAAGTTGTGAAAATGTGGTTGCGTGTTGTGTCAAGTGTACATATATTCATAGCACGGGGAGGCGCCGTGGCAGTCCGGCCCCTGGCCCCTTGGGTTTCTGACAATGTGGCCCCCTGAACAATTTAGTTGAATAGCCCTGGTATAGGGGCTGAGCGTCGCGTCCTCTCTCACAAAGCCATTTCACCTTCCCCCTCCTCCCACACTGTGCAACATCCTACCCCTCAAGTGCAATATACACAGTGCAATACCCACAGTGTATATGTGTACACACAGAGAGTACACACAGTGTACACACAGTCTGACACTGTGATTGTTATTTGTGTGTTGTTATTTTGTATATTGTTGTTATTTTGTTTATTGTACAGTTTTGTAACATTGTCTTATTGTATAGTATTTAATGTTTCCGTATAGTATTTTATGTTTTTTGTATAGTATTTAATGTTTCTTGTATAGTATTTTATGTTTCTATACTATTTTATAGTACATTATATTTCTCTTTTATTACTTGTGTGATTTTATTACTGCACCTTAAATTTGAGTCTCAAATCTCGTTGTATGCAAATATAATGACAATAAAGTACAATCAAATCTAATCTAATCTAATTTCGGAAGCGGCCATTGCCCGAAAACAAACCAAACAAGCCTACGGGGCCCAATTCAAATGTCATCCGTACTGCTGTATAATATAGCATTGTATAGCAGTGTACATAATGACCCAGTGCCTCATCCGTAGCTAACAGTGTATTGCACTATCACAGGACCTAGCATGTCTTACCATGCTTTTGTAAAAATCATGTACATATACCTGATATGTCTTACTCTTATTACTTGTACTATTGCACAAATGTCGCATTCTCATCCTATTGGATTCTTATTATTGTATTATTGTATTGTGCACAATCGTTGCGGGCAAGACCACCCGCATTTCACTGTATACTTGTATGCCGTGACAAATAAAACTCTTGACTTGACTACTCTTCCCAAACTCCCCCCCCCCCCGGCTCTCCCACTGGCAGCAGACAGAAGCACTTTGACTTGCGGTCGAAAAACAGGTGTTTTCCAAGATGGCCACAGCCATCCCCCATGTGGTTCCCCTGTGCTTTCTCTGAGTGGTTTACTACTACGGTCGAGGAGGGAGAGAGTGTGTGTGTGTGTGTGTGTGTGTGTGTGTGTGTGTGTGTGTGAATGTATGTGTGTGAGTGTATGTGTGTGAGTGTATGTGTGTGAGTGTATGTGTGTGTGTGTGTGTGTGTATGTGTGTGTGTGTGTGTGTGTGTGTGTGTGTGTGTGTGTGTGTGTGTGTGTGTGTGTGTGTACTTAGTGCCAAGGTCTGCAGGCCTGGCGCTGACCCAATCTGCCCTCAGCACTGGTCTGGAACAGGGGGGGGGGGTTCTCTCTCTCTCTCCCTCCCTCCTCGTATTTCTCTCTCTCTCTCTCTCCCTGCAGTACGACACGTTATCATAGCCACTCAGCATGTGCGTAATACTACGGGGTCAGGATCTAAAACAGGCCCCCCCCCCTGCCCTTCCTGCAGCCCCCCACCCCTCCCCGCCTGATAGAAATACCAGTGTGTTTCATGTGACCGGGTCCAGGGTGTGAGACATTATTTGCTCAACTCTATTGGCGTATTGTCCAATGTTGGGACACTCTCGAGGACCTATTAAGTCATCGCTACAGTCATTTATTCAGAAAACCCTAAATAAAAGTTTTACACAGCGTCTGGGCCGTCCTTCTGGAGAGAGACTGCAGAACCTCAGAGCTTTACCTTGGCGAGCTCAGCCTGCCTGACAGATGCTACTCTGTTTTGCTCTGCGTCCTACATGAAATATAACGCTTATCCAACATAGCTGCGCCACTCAGCTTTACATAAGGCTTACTGGGGACACACTGTCTTACATGTTGCATTTGTCAAATACATGTTTGACACTGGGTGGGTCAGCCAAAGTGTCAACTAGACTAGGCTTAAGTAAAGCTGTTCAGTAGCAGTCGCATCTCGCTTTAGTTTTCTTTTGTGATTGTCCTTTTCTTTGTGAATAAAAAATGCTTGGGTTTGCAGCAATGTGGTTTCTGCTGTGAAATTGCAGGAATTTCTTATTTCAAAAGAACGGACCAAGTTGTATAAACGATGCAGTGATGAATGGCCTTTAACAGAGCTGTGCTATGCTTGATAATTATGCTGGGACTGATACAGGTTAAATAAAGGTATTGCGAGTATTTCCCAGAGGTAACATTAACAGAAATAAAGCCATTTCTGGCACGTATAAACTGTTAGATCTGTCTAATGGAGAAAAATGGATTATATCGCAATAGTCTTTGTCTACCAACCGTACACTAATGCTCTATGTCTATGCTGTTCTATAAGTGATGCATGGCATCAGTACTCTGTATGGCAGATACTTTGGCCTATAATCGGTCTTCACCTGGGCCGAGAGCGACCGCCGCAGACATATCTCACCACCACAGAGCCTTATTGACAGAACGGTGGCCCGACCGGTGTTCAGACGAAGCACAACCTCAACATACTGTAACGCATCTATACGATTTCATTCATTCCGACTCTCGCGCAAACAAATCAGAGGGGAATGCGTCAGCATCACCCATCTCGGACGGGAGGAGCCGGAGAAGACATTTGAAATGGATTTATGTGCAGCGGAGTGGAGTGCAGTGCAGGGGGGGGAGACAAGAAAGAAAATGCAGAGAAAATTCTGTCCAAAAGATAAAGGATACAAGAAGAGATATAGTGAGAGAGTGGGTGGAGGGAGGTGGAGGATGAAGGTGGAGACAGGACAGAGACGAGAGAGAGAGAGGCAGAGACAGAGACAGAGAGAGAGAGAGAGAGAGAGAGAGAGAGAGAGAGAGAGAAGAGAGAGAGAGACAGACAGAGAGACGAGAGAGGCAGAGACAGAGACAGAGAGAGACAGAGAGAGAGAGACAGAGACAGAGACAGAGACAGAGAGAGAGACAGACAGACAAGACGAGAGAGAGAGAGAGAGAGAGAGAAGAGAGAGAGAGAGAGAGAGAGAGAGAGAGAGAGAGAGAGAGAAGAGAGAGAGAGAGAGAGAGAGAGAGAAGAGAGAGAGAGAGAGAGGAGAGAGACAGCAGACAATAGACAGACAGGGAGAGAGACAGACAGAGAGACAGACAGAGAGACAGAGAGAGACAGACAGCAAGACAGAGACAGAGACGAGAGAGAGAGAGAGAGAGAGAGAGAGAGAAGAGAGAGAGAGAGAGAGAGAGAGAGAGAGACAGACAGGGAGACAGACAGAGAGACAAACAGGGAGACAGACAGGGAGAGAGGCCTGGCCAAGCTTGTAGTGACTGCTCTACATGCACCTCCGAGGCATTGGATCAGTATTCACCGCCGTCTGTCCGTGGTCCTGTCAACTGATTAACAGACTGTTAACAGATTAACAGTCAACGCGGTTTCATTGCTGGTTAAGTACTTCTATTCTATTCACATAATAGCTTACTTCATATATCTACTCCATTCACATATATGCCTACCACTTGTATCTATTGCTATGTTCGCCTACTACAATCTCATGAGCTGTCTAACGCCTGTCCCGTCTCCCTGTCTTCCTATGACTTGCTGTCCTGGAGTGTTGACCGGAGTGTTGGACGTCCGTGACGAGGGCCGGGAGATTGCGACCCCCTCTGCGTGCCCCCCTGTCTTCGGAGGTCTC
>NC_140175.1:97296645-97299153 GCF_963971535.1 Notolepis coatsorum
ACCCGTCCCTGCCCACCCCACCCCGCTCCCTCCTCTCTGACACACACACACACACACACACACACACACACACACACACACACACACACACACCTGAGACACTTGATGTTGCCCACTGTGCAGTCAGCTCCAGGATCTAACTCTCTGACCTCTTGTTGGTTCCGAGAGGATCATGTGGCCAAACCACAGTCCTGAACAGCTGCTCTTATCCTTCATGGAAATCAACAAGTGGCAACTGAGTGTGAGCGTCAGTGTGGGGGAGAGAGTGTGTGTGTGTGTGTGTGTGTGTGTGTGTGTGTGTGTGTGTGTGTGTGTGTGTGTGTGTGTGTGTGTGTGTGTGTGTGTGTGTGTGTGTGTGTGCAGTGTGTTACTACGGTTGGACCATGGATAGCAGCATCACTATTCAGATTGAATCCTGCCCCTCACTACTGGTCACCACTTCTACTGTTATCACTATTGTCATTATCACTTGCACTTTGTTCTATTATTATTAGGGGTGTAACGATGCGATTCGATTAATCGAAATGCATGGATTCTAATGTGATGATTCAACTGCATCGATTTGAAAATGATAGAATCTATTATAATCTAAATAAAAAAAAATATATATATAATGTTTTTTTTTGTGTGCGTATTGTTTTTATTTACCTATAGTCCATTCATGCTGAGTGAATCAGTTCCCCCAGCCACATTTGTGTATTCAAAAATGTTTGGGGAATTAACTGATTAATCGAAAATTCATCGGATCGAATCGTGGTCAAATGAAGAGATTTCATGATGCAATAATCGGAATCGAAGTTAATCGTTGTGAGGTCGCATCGTTACACCCCTAATTATTATTATTTGTATTACCTATCCCACCTGCACTCCCACCTGCACCCCCCCCCCCCCCATTCTGTTATGACACTTGGGGGCGACAGTGACTCAGGAGGCAGAGCAGTCGTCTGGTCATCTGGAGGGTTCCCGGTTCGATTGCCGCTCCTCCCACACTTAACCCCTAACTGCTCCCGAAGTGCAGGTTGGCACCTTGCATGGTTGCCTCCGCCATCGGTGTGGGAATGTGTGAGTGAATGGGTAAAATGTGAGGAACAAAATTGTAAAGCGCTTTGGATAAAAGCTGCTATATAAATGCAGCCATTTACCATTTACTTGAGTTTCCCCAAAGGGATTCATAAAGGAACACTTGACCTGAGAGTGTATTTATCTGTGTGCATCAACTAGAGTTTTTTCAGAGATTCAGAGTTTTATTTGCCACATGGAAATCATATAAATCATACAGTTTTCATACAAAAACATAAATCCAGTTCTACCATGGGCAAAAGGAGCAGGAAGAACAATAAATCTTATATATTTCTAAGATTATATACGGGTATATATATCCTACACATCTCTCTCTAAAAATGTAAGTAGGACATGAATAAATTCTTTCCTCAAGTCCTGTTCAGTGTGAGAAACGGACAAGAGAGAGGGGGGGGGGGGAGAGGGGGAAGAGAGTAAGAGAGAGAGAGTAAGAGAGAGAGAGAGAGAGAGAGGGCAGGAGAGAGAGAGAGAGAGAGAGAGGGGGGGGGGAGGGAGAGGGGAAGAGAGTAAGAGAGAGAGAGTAAGAGAGAGAGAGAGAGAGAGAGGGCAGGAGAGAGAGAGAGAGAGAGAGAGAGAGAGAGAGAGGGGGGGGAGGGAGAGGGGGAAGAGAGTAAGAGAGAGAGAGTAAGAGAGAGAGAGAGAGAGAGAGAGAGACATGGTAACGGTGACATTCCTCTGACACAAAGCACGTCTTCCTGTTCCACCTGCCCGTCTCCCAGGTGTGGAGGTGTGGAGGTGGGATGCTCTGGTACCGGAGCCGTGTTGAGGGAAGGGCTAGCGGAGGCCTGTGGTTTAGAGGAGTGTGGTCTGGTTCTGGAGGAGCAGAGGGCCCAGCTGGACCGGGTTTGTTCACACGCTCCAGAGGCTTCCCCGAAGACAGGCTCGTAAAGCAGGCTGAGTGGCTGCTCCTCGCTGTGCCGTCGGGCCCCGGCCCTCTCTTCTAAACACTTCCACTGGGGCCTGTGTTTTGAGAAGGTCCTCTGGAGCCCCCATCTCCCCGGCGACCCAATCGTTTTATGACCCGGGGGGGATTTACTGGTTTCACAGTTGACACTGTGCAGAATCGGCATCGCCGCGTGACGGGGGCCCATTAGAGGCCAGTGACTGGCAAAAAAAAACGACGTGTTGCTGGCGAGCGAGCGCCGGTGGTCGATGATGAGCGCAGGCGGGGAGGGGAGTGCGGTGTTACGGGCCGCCGGGCAGGATTAACATCACCCGGCGCTCACACAACATGAGAACCGTGAGGGCTGACAGCGAGGACCATAAGAAGACAAGTTTCCCCCGACGGCAACGGTAGCCTACATCGAAAAAAAAACCCAGGGAGAGGCATTTCCTAATATATCTACTTACAACAACGCTAACCATAAAGTTGTCAGAGTTGATCAAAACCACCGCCGTGCAGGGGGGGTGGGGGTGGGGGGGGTCTCC
>NC_140175.1:97301853-97344353 GCF_963971535.1 Notolepis coatsorum
CAGGCGGGGAGGGGAGTGCGGTGTTACGGGCCGCCGGGCAGGATTAACATCACCCGGCGCTCACACAACATGAGAACCGTGAGGGCTGACAGCGAGGACCATAAGAAGACAAGTTTCCCCCGACGGCAACGGTAGCCTACATCGAAAAAAACCCAGGAGAGGCATTCCTATATATATCTACTTACAACAACGCTAACCATAAAGTTGTCAGAGTTGATCAAAACCACCGCCGTGCAGGGGTCTCCCACCTTTGTAGTCTGAAGAGGTCTGGGGGTGGGGGGGGGGGGGGCAGTAGTGACGCCATAGCATTCCGTGGGTCTCTGGGGGGGTAATGTTCTGGAACTAACGCTGGCGCTTCTTTCACCCACACCGCGAGAGTAGTAGCACTGACCGCACGTCACCTGGCAACCGTGGAGATGAACCCTGGTGATTTTGGCAGCGACCTCCTCCTCCTCCGCCCAGGGGGGGGGGGGGGGGAGACGGAGAGCGTGCAATCAGTGTCTCCTCCCGCGGGCCTCAGAGGAGAGACCTGCCCGCCTCCCGGGCGCAGGATCAATCAGCCCGTGGTCAGGTGCAAGAGCGTGATCCGTCAGCCTCGATAGATCCTCTCAAGCCGAGCACTAGATCAAGGTCAGGTACATAATTGATCTCGCTGCCCACATATTCTGTCCATGAGTAATAGCGGGGGGGGGGGGGGGGGGGGGGGGGGGGGCGATCGGTTAAGGAGATGGGCCCTCACTCTCTTTGAGAGTGTTTTCGAGGGGAGGAAGAGTAGCAATAAAAGCCACGGGTCAGACCGCTCCTTTCTAGGTCCGTAGGGGAACTTGAGTCGGCGGCAGCAACAGGGGAGGATTGTTTGTAGGTAGATTTTTATTCGTTTGTAGTACCGGGCAGACGGAAGAGAGAGAGAGAGAGAGAGAGAGAGAGAGAGAGAAGAACGGAGTCCGAGCGAGGGAAGACATTCGGCAAAGGACGGGGGTCCGGAATCGAACCCAAGGTCGGCCGCTTCGCGAGGAAGCACGTTACATGGGTCGCCGATGGGTGCCCGACGGGGGATTGTTGATTCAAAGTCCTTTCGATAGTAATGTTTGCTGTGGAAGATATTGTTTTTTTGGGGGGGGGGGGGCAGACAAATATCCCTGTCATCCACAGTTGTGGCCCCCTGTAGAGCCAGTCACTGGTGGTGTGCCTGCACAAGAAGAAGGAGAGAGAGAGAGAAGAGAGAGAGAGAGAGAGAGAGAGAGAAGAGAGAAGGAGAGTGGAGTGAGAGTGAGAGTGAGAGTGAGAGTGAGAGAGAGAGTGAGAGCGAGAGCGAGAGCGAGAGCGAGAGCGAGCGAGAGCGAGAGCGAGAGAGAGAGGGCACCGACCGAAGCCTTGACCCATCTGGGCAGGACAGGCTCTGCCGGTCACGGAACACACACGCACGGCTATTGTAAGCTGCTACGAGATGCAGGGTAAATATTTAGTCTGGGAGAAGGAGGAGTAATAAATTAAGAGCGATTTTACCCAATCGCTTGGAGCCTGCTGTTACAAGCACACCCGGGGTGTGGTGTGGTGTGTGTGTGTGTGTGTGTGTGTGTGTGTGTGTGTGTGTGTGTGTGTGTGTGTGTGTGTGTGTGTGTGTGTGTGTGTGTGTGTGTGTGTGTGTGTGCGCGCGCGTGTGTGTGTGTGTGTGTGTGTGTGCGTGTGTGTGTGTGTGTGTGTGTGTGTTCTATAGTGGAACATCACTCAGGCCACAGATGCTCTGTCACACATGAGTCAGTGAGGCAAGAAGAAATTCCTCTCTTGTCAAACTGAACGTGTTTGCGCGTCCATCCATAAAACGTGTTTGCGTTAACAGAAAAGAAGGCGATTGTTGGAGAAGTAATGACCATGTGTTGTTGCCTGTACTATCCTACTCTCTCAGCTACTGTCTTCTGAACGAGCGCCACACACTTCGTCAACTCGTTCCGACTCGCTACCTATGGCTTGATTGCCACCGTCGCCCCTCTCTCTCTCGCGCTACTGGAAATAAACAGTGGGAGCGTTCAACCTCGTCCCGCGAAGGGAGGGGATAGAGGGATGCATGGGGGAACACCCACATTCAAAAAAACATTCAAAACACACACATACAGGTACATTAATACATACATTTGTGTTGTGGGTACTTAAAAAAACGCACATATACAGGTATATTTAATATATATAGATGATTACACAAGGGACTCAGTTACTTTTACTTTGTATTTTTTTTATTCTGTCTTGTATTTTAAGCGTCAAGAATAGTTGAGTATGTTTGGCATTGTGCTGTGTTGTGTGTATGTGCATGTTGTGTTGTGTTGCATTTCTACGTGTATAATAATAATAATAATGACTTGGATTTATGTAGCGCTCTTCATGAGACCCAGAGCGCTTCACAGAGACCATTATTCATTCATACACAGTAATACCGGTGGTGGTGAGCTACAATTGCAGCCAGAGCTGCCCTGAGGCAGACTCACGGGAAGCGTGGCTAATAATCATCGCCTACCGCCCCTCCGACCACCACCAACATTCATTCATATGCATACACATTCATACGAGGCAAGTAGGTTAAGTGTCTTGCCCAAGGACACAACGGCAGTGGGATGGACATGGGCTTGAGCGGGATTCGAACCACCAACCCTTCGATCATTGGACGAAATCTTGCACTGTTTATGCTGTGTGTCCTGTGCATGTTGTGTGGCATTTTACGTGTATGTATATTTTGAACTCTTGCACTGTTTGTATTTCATGTTTTTTTGTATAGACTACAGATGGAAATTAGCTTCAGCTAAATCTGGTGCAAACATGTTTTCATGTGACAACGATTAATGTAGAGATCTTTTATTTTTTATTTTTTTATTTATTCTTTATTATTATAAAAAAAAATCTTGTTTAACTGTGGATTGTGTGTTTCTTGTATAATGGTATAAATTATTATTTTGTGTAAATTAGGTTGTACGCCCACCATTAAGTAAATACTTGTTTAGTTTAGGAATAAGGGGCAGGTAACTATACGATTTATTCTTCTTCCTGCTCCTTTTGTCCATGGAATGATATTTATGATTGTGTAATGAAGAAACTCTGATTGTATTGATTCCATGTGGCAAATAAAAACTCTGAACTGAACTGAACTGTAAATGCACAGTCTATAAATTAATTAATTAATAAAAAAAAAAAAAAAAAAAAAACAGAGATGGAGAGGAGTGGGGACTGAGGAGAGGGGGGAGTTCTCTCTTGTTCCCTGCGTGTGAAAGCTGCAGCCTGTGTCAGCGCAGCAGCAGGCCTCTCCCTGGAGACTGATGGCACTCGCCTGGTGGGGAACGTGAGACACTGTGAAACCGGGCCGCAATAACAACGCAGGAAGCGGGACGTAGCGAAGGAGCGATGTCTTGACAATCGGGACACCTCGTCCGCAGACTGAGTTATGTCCCGCTGGGTTGTTTTTATCCCTCCCCACACGTCGTAGCCGCCACACGGCGAGGGAGGCGGGGCGCCGCACGGTTGATGCTCGCGTGTGACAGCTGCAAAGTGAGCGATGGGCCGCCGCCGAACCTGCTCTCTCCCTGATCCCACGACAGGAAGTGAAAGCTAGTCATTTCCTGCCACTAACCCCCAGCCCCCACCCTCCTCGCCCCTCAGCCCCGACACTGACCAGAGACGTGTCACTGTGAAAAGCCCCCCACTGTGAAAAGACAGAGAGGATCATGGGTAGGTAGGTAGGTAGGCAGGCAGGCCGGCAAGGCTGTGGGATGTTGAAGTGAAGATGTGACGACGTCGGGGGGTGGCGGAGGAGAACCTGGTTGTTCTCAAGCCGCCAGGGGGAAGGTCGACACCACGAGAGCCTCTGTCGTCGTGGCGACGGAGATGTAGCGGTTCTCCAGCGTGTTGTCCCCCGCGAGGCTCCGTCACATTTGAACCGAAACCAGTACCATTTAATCTAAATGGTAAATGGCTGCTTTTTTATATAGCGCTTTTATCCAAAGCGCTTTACAATTTGTTCCTCACATTTTACCTATTCACTCACACATTCACCCACCGACGGCGGGGGCAACCATGCAAGGTGCCCACCTGCTCATCGGGAGCAATTAGGGGTTAAGTGTCTTGCTCAAGGACACATCGACACGCTGGCCGGGAGGAGTGGGAATCGAACCGGGAACCTCTGGATTACCAGGCGACTGCTCTACCTTCCGAGCCACTAATCTACCTACCTGAGTTGTAAAAAAAAATCCAAACTTCAAATGATTTATTATCATTATTATTTATTTAGAACAATTTGTTAACACTTTCAGTGCCACCAGGGGGCGCACGACTTAGTGCTTGAATGCCACCATCGGCGCCAATGTTAACCTTAATATCGCCTAATCTATGTTTTAAATTATGGCTATGTGTCTAATCTGCCCGTCGCTTATCAAAGAATCATTTTCCAGTCAGTGCTGTCGAGGCAGATTGGTTTTTTATCGCTTCATTTCCGTTTGAGAGCATTTTGAAAAGCACCCGTTTTGAGGTATAAAAAAAAACAGCCCATTCTGTGATAATCGTCTTTTACTGGAATATTCCAGAACGTTGATATTTGTCGGCCTATTTATGAATTGTTTTCAAATAAACGCTAGATGATCAATAGTATACGTGCCCGCACGCACATTCGAGGCGCGCGCTGATAGCCGTTTTCATTTCCTCATGGATTTTACAGTGAAACCGCTGGAGCACATATCAGAAAAAAGCTTATATCTTCATCAAAACGAGTCTGATTATCCTAACACTGATAACATAGATTCCTTACCTGACATCAGATGGTATCCAACTGGTATATTCCAATTCCTGATCACCATTCAAAAAAATCGATAAGTGTATAGATCTAACGTGTATACAGTAGAACTCATGCTTGCCGCGGCTCAGAGTCTCCAGAATGAACTCTGGTAACCCCGGCTGCATCAGTGGACTGGAAAATGTGGACTGGAATCTTTTTTTTTCCCCATCCATTTTCATTGAGTCCATTCCAAAATCCCTGATGTCATCTGGGAGACGATAGGGGGCGCTTTTTTCACATCTGATCGCCGGCGGCCCTTGGGTAGGCTAGGGTAGGCTCGCGTGATGCAATATGATTTTAGATCGCTAAAATAAATAAATTAAAAAAAATCCGAGAAATCTCGTGAGTGGCTTTCAACGTAACTATCGTAAATCCGAGAAAAGCCGTGAGTGAAAGTGTAGTATTATATTGCAGCGAGCGTTGTCTGCATCTACCTTTGTAAAGTGTAACCACACTTGTTGTGACCGTTTTCGGCTTGCCATTGCCCCGACTGCTTTGTTGTTATTGAATCAAGTCAAATCCTAGGTAAGAGTGTATTGTGCGCGTGAACGTGCGGCACACTTCATAGGTTTCGTTTAGCAGTAAACGAAACGTTGACGTCATCGGACTTAAAGAAAAAAGAAATACCGAAATGTGGCACCGGTGGATCTCACGTGAATCGGTACTCGGGGGCAACTGCGCGCAACGACCAGGAAGGGGTGGGGGGGGAATTGGCATAACGACTAAATTGGGATGGGAGAAAAATACAGAAAAAGGAGGAGAAAAAGTAGATAAAAAAAAAAAAGTACCAGATTCGGTACCCATCCCGAATGCTCCCCGGGAGCCAACAAGCAACCTCAGCGGCGGGGAATCCAGAGAAACGGAATGCACAATTTGATCATTTTAATTGCATAATTAACTAATAGAGAGACGGGGGGGGGGGGGGGGGACAGTACAGAGGAGATGTAATTAGGCCTCCGAGCAACGCGTGCACTCGGTTACATCATCGGCTATTTGTCTTCAGGGTTTGGGTGGAGATAGAGAGCTGGTCTGCACAGTACCTGGTTAGCATAAAAGTTGGGACTTTATTGACTTGATCCATTAGTTGATTTGATCGACACGTTTTTGTGAAATTGTGCCTCTCACATTGCAGCCATGCAGAAGGTCCTCTTTATCTCTAGTGCTCACTATAGACGAGTGTATTACTATTCAGGAAATTACTCATTCAGCAAGGAGGGAGGGAAACAAAAACTAAGAAACAACTACTAGACCAAACAGACAGATGAGTTCATTAGATTACTTAAGAGTAATTTGATTACTTAAATGGACTAAGAGACAGGGTTACGATTAAGTACAGCCGGGAAGCGAAGCGTCCCTCTGAACTATTCCAAGTTCCCACCCATGTGGCGAGATTTCACCCAAGGAATTCCACCCAGGTGGTGCAACAATAAAATACATTCCCCCTTTTCGTGGAAACCCCAGCTTGAGTCACCTTTAACCCAGAGTAACTCATCACTCCCCTATATTCCTGCCTGCGTGCGTGGCACGGCCGTGTAGACAAAAGACATCACCTCGCAAACCAGCATCGATCATCCCGCTCACAGGGGGATCTGCCACCCATCTATTACACTAACATGCTACAGTACCATGCAACCCACACACACACACATACACGCACACACACACATTCGACAGTCACTGATGCCCCCCCACACACACACTCTGTCTGCTACGCCTCCCGCCTAGATCCATCAGTAATCCCCCTGTACATTTAGCACAAACATGGATTTGACATTAAAAAATGAGACTACTACTCTAAAAGGTCTTATCTCGTTATCTAAAGAGCTCTGCATGGGGGTGTTCTCAGGCATTCCACAGTATCACAGGAGGAGGGAGCGACGGACCGGTGAACAGAGCGGGCAGATGGGATGGTTTAAATTAAGGCTATTTGCCAAACACAAGCAGCACTTTCCCACCTATGGTTTTTATTTACTGTCGAGCTCTGCTCAGTGTTGGTGACCTCTCGACCTCCCGACCCCGAGCTCCGTGACCCGATGTTGACCTCCCCGCTGCCGACTCCGGGCTTGTGATGATACAGACCAGCCAGGGGTGTGTTACCCAACTCGCATCCTGTGTGTGTGAGTGTGAGTGTGAGTGTGCGTGTGCGCGTGTGTGTGAGTGTGAGTGTGAGTGTGCGTGTGCGCGTGTGTGTGAGTGTGAGTGTGAGTGTGTGTGTGAGTGTGAGTGTGAGTGTGTGTGTGAGTGTGAGTGTGAGTGTGTGTGTGAGTGTGCGTGTGAGTGTGTGTCTCTCACGCTGAGGTTCCTGTCCCAGATCTGGATGGTTCCGTCCTGGCAGCCTGCCGCGATCAGCTTGCCGTCCCGGCTGTAGGTGCAGCAGGTGGGGATCACCCTCTTGCCCTGGAAGGAGCGCGGCTTGAACACAGACTTGTGCTTCTTCTCCGAGTTCAGGTCCCACGTGCGCACAGTGCTGTGGAGACAAGAGGAACTCTATCAACATCATGGTGCTGTGGACACAAGAGGAACTCTATCAACATCACGGTGCTGTGGAGACAAGAGGAACTCTATCAACATCATGGTGCTGTGGACACAAGAGGAACTCTATTAACATCATGGTGCTGTGGAGACAAGAGGAACTCTATCAACATCATGGTGCTGTGGACACAAGAGGAACTCTATTAACATCATGGTGCTGTGGAGACAAGAGGAACTCTATCAACATCATGGTGCTGTGGAGACAAGAGGAACTCTATCAACATCATGGTGCTGTGGAGACAAGAGGAACTCTATCAACATCATGGTGCTGTGGACACAAGAGGAACTCTATTAACATCATGGTGCTGTGGACACAAGAGGAACTCTATCAACATCATGGTGCTGTGGAGACAAGAGGAACTCTATCAACATCATGGTGCTGTGGACACAAGAGGAACTCTATCAACATCATGGTGCTGTGGAGACAAGAGGAACTCTATCAACATCATGGTGCTGTGGAGACAAGAGGAACTCTATCAACATCATGGTGCTGTGGACACAAGAGGAACTCTATCAACATCATGGTGCTGTGGAGACAAGAGGAACTCTATCAACATCATGGTGCTGTGGAGACAAGAGGAACTCTATCAACATCATGGTGCTGTGGAGACAAGAGGAACTCTATTAACATCATGGTGCTGTGGACACAAGAGGAACTCTATCAACATCATGGTGCTGTGGACACAAGAGGAACTCTATTAACATCATGGTGCTGTGGACACAAGAGGAACTCTATCAACATCATGGTGCTGTGGAGACAAGAGGAACTCTATTAACATCATGGTGCTGTGGACACAAGAGAAACTCTATCAACCTCAGTGCTGTGGAGACAAGAGAAACTCTATTAACTTATCAACCTCAGTGCTGTGGACACAAGAGAAACTCTATTAACGTATCAACCTCAGTGCTGTGGACACAAGAGAAACTCTATTAACTTATCAACCTCAGTGCTGTGGACACAAGATAAACTCTATTAACTTATCAACCTCAGTGCTGTGGACACAAGATAAACTCTATTAACTTATCAACCTCACAGTGCTGTGGAGACAAGAGAAACTATATTAACTTATCAACCTCTCGAAAATGAGATACTGTATCTCAATGTGGTTATCCCAATAAAATAATTTCAATATATATAACCTGACAGTGCTGTGGAGACAAGAGAAACTCTATTAACTTATCAACCTCAGTGTTGTGGACACAAGAGAAACTCTATTAACTTATCAACCTCAGTGTTGTGGACACAAGAGAAACTCTATTAACTTATCAACCTCACAGTGCTGTGGAGACAAGAGAAACTCTATTAACTTATCAACCTCAGTGCTGTGGACACAAGAGAAACTCTATTAACTTATCAACCTCACAGTGCTGTGGAGACAAGAGAAACTCTATTAACTTATCAACCTCAGTGCTGTGGACACAAGAGAAACTCTATTAACTTATCAACCTCAGTGCTGTGGACACAAGAGAAACTCTATTTACCAGTGTCTGCCAATCCCCTCGTATTATCTGAACCTTTCTGGGTGTGAGTGAGGCCTGTCGGTTGATCTCAGCTCGTCTCATGTGTATGTACAAAATGATGGCCATAACGCAGTCTTCACGATATGGATATTGTGTTCTTTCATAGTGTGACATCAATATGACTTTGATATCACTGACATAATCGTTCAACCACAGAGAACCAGTGGTGGAAACCCGGGCCTCATAAACAACTCTACTATCATGAAGCGAACACTAAAATGTCTCAACCAATAACGCACTCATTAACTGCTTCTGCGCCAAAAACGAGTATACTCGTTATTGGCCGCCAATCTAATAACGCAAACACGAGTTTACTAATTTTTATGATCGTTGTTTCCTTTATTCGCTATTGGCATTCATAATTCATCCAGCAAGGCTGTGGGAGCCTCTGGACTCTGTCTGATATTGCAACACCTCAATACCGCCGCCTGGTGGATTTCTGGCGAGTTGCACTCCACTCTAAACCGGATGTGGCGCTCTGTGCATCGGGGGAAATGTTCCGGCAGAGCTATCTTGTTATGTGGATCCATACAAACACTTGAGTGCATTGGATCGCTTTCGAGACGCAAGAATCAATATGCTTTCGGCGTTTATTGCGTCGTACAAACGGAAAATGGATCTAGCAGATCGAAATCAAATAATTGGAATATTTCTTCTCCAGACTCATCGGCCACAGGTAAGAGGAATCTAACATTAATTAATGTTGAATGGGCCATAGAAATGTCGATATAGCTATAATATTTAAAAGGTTATAGCCCTGCAAAGAAGGTGAGCGACTCCATAGGCTTACAGCACTGGCAGAGAGTGGTATAAGATGGGCAAACTGCGTGGCAGACAGTGTTAAAACTCAGGGCCCATCATTTTATTATCATGCGCTGAGCTTCTGTGATGCAACTCGGTCGGACCAAAACAGAGAACAAGCCATTTCACAAAGATACAGTATGTCCAGGCCGTATGATCACTATGATGTCAGGCACGCCGTGTGTTGAAGGGTGAGGGGTTCGAACGCAGAGTTCGATGGGGAGGACGGTAGATCAGGCTGACAGGCGTGTCTGAAGCTTCCATGAAATCCTGATTCTCTTCCCTACATCTGTTGAACACATTACAAACAGGTCGGACCACGGAGAGGCGGGGATTAGAACAAACAGGCGTCCGATATGTGCGGGAAAAAAACATTTGACATAGAAACACACACAAACATTAACCCGCTGGCATAGATGCGCTGTGACTCAATTGTTGCCGCTAAAAGAAATAAGCAAAAGGAACATTAAAGGAACACGCCAACTTTTGGGGAAATTTGCTTATTTGCCATCTACCCTGGAGTTAGACAAGCAGATACCCTTTTCTTCTCTGTGCATGCATTAGGCTTAGGGAACAGCCGCGCCATTAGCCTAGCTTAGCGTAATTCACTGGAAGTAGGTGTGCCAGTGTAGCCTAGTTACCAACAGTCACGAAATACACTCCAAATACAACTCCAAAACTTTCCTGCAAAATGTCAAGAGTATATATCTGCTTAGAAAACGAAAATGTTGAATTAGTGTATTTGGAGTGTATTTCGTGACTAATGCCTAATGCATGCACAGAGAAGAAAAGGGCATGTATCTGCTTGTCTAACTCCAGGGTAGATGGCAAATAAGACAATTTCCCCAAAAAGTTGGCGTGTTCCTTTAAGTCGCGTAGTAACTAGGAATGTGAAACTCAGCCGCATGTGATTCATCTTTCTAAGACAATAGGCAATGAAAAGGGGTAGTTGGGGGGAAAACCAGTGGAGCCGAGGGCGCATTCCATTCGAGGCCGACTGAAAGCAGTTGTGCAGTATTTCAGCCGTGGACAGAGAGAGAGGGAGAGTGGACAGTGACCTGAGACCACCAAGACGTTTTCAAAGGTCAAACAAGGTGGAAAAACATGTCACCTTCGACCTCTCAAACCTCCCATTTCCTGCTTCGGGGATGTCCCCGGGAGGGATGTTCCACACACACACTGCCATCCCAGTTAGTTCCCACCTCACTTGTACCTCACTTCACATCATTCAGCGCATCACTCAGCCCCTCACTTGTACCTCACTCAGCCCCTCGCTTGTACCTCGCTTGTACCTCACTCAGCCCCTCGCTTGTACCTCACTCAACACCTCACTTGTACCTCGCTCTTCACCCCTTTCCCGTGCCTCTCCTAACACACTAGAAAGACAGGTAAGTGTAGTGGGAGGACGCAGAGATGAAATGGGAAGAGAGGAGAAAAGGGAAAGCAGATGGAGAGATAGTAAGACAGGATGGGTGGAAAGGATTATAGGGCAGGAGGGCAGGGGGGGCAGGGGGGCAGGGGGGGCAGGGTGGGGAGACTCGCTCAGAACCTCATGTCAAAGACGACAAAGTGAGAGGCTCTGCCTCGCACCGCACGGAGCTTCAGGAGAGACCTGACCTTCCACTACCACTCACTCATGGCAAGAAGCTTACACAGGAACATGAAACACACGCACACACACACACACATGCACGCACACACACACATGCCCACGCCAGACTGAGCGTGTCCAAGTGTGTCTGTGACCTAGTGCCTGCTTTAGCTGGCGTAACCTCTGGGTCGCAGGGTCGGCTGCAGAGTGTAAACATAGAGACAGGGCTGCTACTAACAGCCAGGACAGGATTCCTCTATGGCCAGCTACACACACACACACACACACACACACACGCACGTCTTTGGATAAAATCTGAAGTCTTGACACAGATGCCAGCATAAAACATATGGTTGGAGGAGGGGATTAAGACGCGGTTTGATGAACAGTTGTGTTTGTTGCTGTACTTGAGCCAAATCAGGACTGTTTATTTCATTATCCTTTTGCTCGAGAGACTTGATGGAAAGAAAAGCTTCCACTTCCACGTGTAGGTTTCTGCACATGCATCAGGGCTGCCCCCCCCCCCCCCCCCCCCACTGAAGACATTATTAGCCAGCTGACAGTAATAAGACTTTGTTGACTATAACTAGTTGATTTTAATCGACAAATCTGTCGGGGCTCATACAGAAACAAGCATTTCATCATAATGTATTCTGTATTTTGGGCACCCAAGTGGCGACCCATGTAACGCGCTGCGTCGCGAAGCAGCCGACCCGGGTTTGATTCCCGGACCCGCCGTCCTTTGCCGAATGTCTTCCCCCCGCTTTGTCTCCCGTTCCTCCTCTCTCTCTCTCTACCGGACCGCCCGGTAGTACAAACAAATAAAAAATCTACTAAAAACATTACAAGAAAAAGAAAATTTAAAGTGTTCTGTATTTTGTTGTGACAAATAATAAACAAACTTGAAATCTGTAAATATTCGATGGCCAAAGAGCAAAAACCTCCTATCTGCATACAAATAAAAGTGGTGAAAACCGCCTATCTTTGCGAGGCGCTAATACCTGGTCGATAAAACAGTGTATTGTATTGGGTATCCTTAAAAAAATTGCATTCTGCAAGAAAACAACACGTTTCAACAGTTTTCAGATAGGAGTTTTTGCTCTTCAGCCATCGACATGCAATCATGCACTAGTTAGTGCTTAGCAGAGATACTGCATAGTACTTTAGGAACACATTTAGCATCATGGGAGAAAGCATAGAAATAACACATTTAGCATCAAGGGAGAAAGCATAGAAACTGGCCATCAACTTGATCTTGGGGGGGTGGGGGGTGGTTGATTGGGAGGGTTCTGTTTATTTATTTTTATTATTATTATTTATTTGAATTTTTGTATCTGTATGTACGTGTGATCATACACTTATGCAAAACCTTTTACAGTCATTATTTAAGTTTTGGGGGGGGGGGGGTTAAACATGTTTTGTATTTATTTATTTTCAGACTTTGTTTATAAAACAAAATCATTTTGTATCACCTCAATGTTGTACAGAATTATTTTTTAAATAAAAAGAAATGGCCATCAACTAAAAATGTCTGAGTCAACTAAGACCAAACCTGTCGTTTAACTTGACTATGAGAGGTCAGTCCTAGAATGTATGACCTGTTATATCATGCGTGTGCATATAAGCGTGTCTGAGAGTAGGTTAGGGGTTAGGGGTGTGTGTGTGTGTGTGTGTGTGTGTGTGTGTGTGTGTGTGTGTGTGTGTGTGTGTGTGTGTGTGTGTGTGTGTGTGTGTGTGTGTGTGTGTGTGTGTGTGTGTGTGCATGCGTGTGTGTGCGTGTGTGCGTGTGTGTGAGACAGCTGGGTGACGGATCGCTCCACCTGCTCCCTCAAAGACATCTCTATTCTGTTTACAGGAGACCGCAGGCGTCTGTCAGGACACTAAAGACAACATAACCTTTCATGCAGCATACAAAACCTGGAATGCGATTCATCGCAGAGGGTTCTTTCCAAAACACGGCAGCGCTGGCGGGAGCGGGCGGAGCTTAACCCTAGAGGGGCAGAGCTAACCACTGGCACAGGGGTCGCACTCCAGTGCTGTGTGAATAATTCAATATCGTAGTTTACCATCTCAGGATCATGTCGGGGGTGAAATTGTGCTATTGTAAAATTGATGTGCACAATTCTCTCATCTAAAATCATGACAGAATTATGTAATTCTACATAATAAATAATAATAAAGATATTATGTATTTTATATAATATATAGAAGATATAAAAAGAAGTTTGGCATCCAACCAGAGTGCAAAATGTAAACAGTGAAGTGCAACAGCTAAATACAATGTAAAGGTGATTAAACTGGGTATAAAATATATAAACGAGTACTACTGAGTAATAGTGCTAATCAGATGTATGTACAGAGTTGTAGTGTTAATATGTACAGTGATACAGGTATAAAGACACTATGGTAGTAAGTCATACTGGCCAGCAGCGTAACTAGTAAGAGTAGGTACAAGATATGTACAGATATAGATATAGTATCTACAGATATGTAAAATGGATTATATGCAAGTATGTACAGACAGATGTGGATAGATATACAGTAAGAATATATATATATATATATATATATATATATACGGTATATACAGAGTTATATGCAGGTGTATACGTGGTATAGAAGAATTTAAATTGATATCAAATTGAATAGGCTACTACACTCGCTACTGAATGCGTATGTACAGTGCGAAGATACGTTTCTAAACTTTCGCCAAGCGCAAACGGGCAGCAGTGTTTCCGCTCTAGAACTCATTTGTTCTCAAACTACAGGTCACGACCCAAAGTGGGGTCTTGGGTAGGTGACAGCGCATTGGCAAGTACAAAAAAAAATCCTGGCAACATATTTTGGCTAAATATGCCTCGTTTTAGCAAATGTTTTGTATTGATATAGTGCTGTGATTAAATGTTCTAATAAATATGCATGATCAAGTTCAACCTCGTGTGCTTTTATTTTGATATTCCATGTAAACGTAGTTGTAGTTTGTAGAGCTAAACCTATATTTTATAGTATAGCTATGGGTCTAATAACGGCGTCGAGTCTCAGTGACTTGCTTTTGGTCAATGAGCAAGAAACAGATTATTTTTTCATCCTAACATTTCCGTTTTACACCGTTTTGAATATGAATATAGTTATAGTTTTCATTCCAGGGAAAAGACGCAAAAACTGCGTTTTTGTGTAATTCAATAAACACGTTGTCATTTTTCGCCTAATTATCGGATCTTCCTGAAATCAATGCTAGATCATAATTATTATCCTTCATTGTGCACGCATGCAATGTTGTTTAGACCGGCGCACCGCTCCCCCCCTCCTCCCACCCAACGGCAAACAGCCATACACGGTCCACACAGATAGCTGTGATCGCGGTAGAAATAAATGTCAGATCAACAATCAAATTTATATATAATGTTCTTACCTTGTATCTGATGTAATGCAAAAGAGATAATCCAAATATCTGATCGCAATTCCAAATAATGCTTGTGGAGGTCCGTACCACACTACCGACGGTTTCACAATGACGGGCGGGCGGAGTTACTGTTCGATGCCATCGTTGTATAGAACTGGCTCGCCTGTTGTCACCAGCTTGGCTGGCTGTTCACACTAATACAATTGGCTGTATTAGAGGGTGGGAAAGCTGGCGGGGTGGGTCCGGGTCGTTGTAAACAGCGACTCCTACAGTTCGGTCGGGGCGCCAGCTCAGCACGGATAGGATCTAAGGGGGGTAGTGTGATCCTTCCACACGTTACACCCTCTCAGTGAGAGTCCGCGCTGCCAGGTGAAAAGAAGCGGTTGATTGGCTAGACGTGTGTCGGAGGAAGCACGTGATAGCCTCCACTCTCCCAGACCGACTGTGGGGGGTAAGTGGCAGCGACCAGGAAGGGGATTGGGAATTGGCATAACGACTAACATTGGGATGGGAGAAAATCGGAGGAAAAGGGAGGGGGGAAAAGATTAAAAAAAAATCAGTACAGCATGCACAAGGTGCCCCGCTGAATTTTGAATGGCAATAGCGAATAAAATAAATACAGTGAGAAAAACTTAGATCTACGTTTCCGGCACTCAACAATCGGGCGACAGAAACGTAGTTCTACGTTAACGGCACCGGATGTGTTAAGTGTGGGGTCGCCAAAATAATTCCTAAATAAAATGGGGTCGTGGTATAAAAAAGTTTGAGAACCCCTGCTCTAGAAATATGCCCCCGCCCTACGAATGTAGACTACGGTGAGCTCCAGGATCCATTCATCTCTCTCTATAGGGAGGTGTAGTGGTTACGTCATTGCCGTTTTTCGTGTTCCACCCTCTGTCCAATGCAATGTATTTCCCCATTGCCCATTTCTAAATCGTCTCGTTTAAAACAAATACAGCATTACCATTTGCATGGTGTACCTTTCTGTGCTTATTCATCCACAATCTATTGCTCAACATGGAAATATTCGCAATTAATCATAAAAAAAAGAATCGCCAAATTGTATTTCAACCAAAAATGCTTAAACAATAATGTTAGTGATAAAAGGGAACTCATGTTGTGCAAAAATGGAAAGCTTTTCAATGTTCATGGGGCAGAATTGTTACAATAGCCGATAATCCATTTTCCCAATGATAAATCCCTATACGGGTGGAACAACCAGTGACGTCAGACTACACCTCCCTATGGCATCAGCTGCTAGTTCAGCCACCCAGGATGAACTCACAGAACCGTCTACAGATGAATCGCACAACGCACACTAGTCTCACGTTGCCAGACCTACAGTATCTCCACACATATAAATTATAGCGGTGTGCCAGCTCACACGTGATGAACTGAGTTTGGAGAAGTTCTGGAGTCGAATGTCACCCCCCGTTCAAAGAGCGCTGTCAATGTGTGGGGAGGGAAGGGGGGGGGGGAGAGAGACAGAGACAGAGAGACAGACAGAGAGACAGAGAGAAGGAGACAGAGAGAGAGAGAGAGAGAGAGAGAGAGAGAGAGAGAGAGAGAGAGAGAGAGAGAGATGGAAAGCATGTCACACAAGTTCTGTTTGACAATCTCTCTCTCTCTCTCTCTCTCTCTCTCTCTCTCTCTCGCTCTCTCCCTCTCCCTCAGAGGCAGGTGCAAGTTATTCTTAAATATCATCATAGCCTGTGTGTTTGTAATTCTGCTAAATGAAAATTGCGTCCATCGAAAGCCTTGGGTCTCCTCTTTCTTAGAACTACAACGATTTGATTGCATTTCCTTGCATCTAAATCATCTGGTTACCAATGCAATGCACATAGGTTAACCGTCTGTAGTGTGGTAGTGAAAGGTTAACCGTCTGTAGTGTGGTAGTGAAAGGTTAACCGTCTGTAGTGTGGTAGTGAAAGGTTAACCTTCTGTAGTGTGGTAGTGAAAGGTTAACCGTCTGTAGTGTGGTAGTGAAAGGTTAACCGTCTGTAGTGTGGTAGTGAAAGGTTAACCTTCTGTAGTGTGGTAGTGAAAGGGTTAAAGCACATCTTGATTGTTTCATTTCAAATCCAATGTGGTGGTGTACTACAGAGCCAAAATTATGAAAATTGGGTTGATGTCTTTTATTTTTTATTTTTTTTATTGCTATATACTATATTTATTGTAGGGCTGTCCCCGACTAAGGATTTGGATAGTCGACTATGATTGGCAAAAATTTGCCGTTAGTCGACTATTAGTAAAAAAATAAATTTAATAAAGTATAATATATATATATTTATTACATGGCGTTTTCACATTCGCCGAAATGCTTGCTTGTGATTGGTCAATAGCCCCCCGACAGCGGTCATTATTTTTCAATAATGACCGCTGTGGGACAATAATGACCGATGTGCGCAGCTGTTCGCAATCAAGGCCACATCAGTGCAGCAAATCAGACACACCTGCCGCGGCTGCACTGACAGCGGAGTGTGTGTAGATTACAGCGGAGCCAGAACAGAGGCTGCCCGCGATAATAATAATCACTTTATTTGGGCTGACAGAGCCACAGAACAACTGCGATTTGTCAAATGAATTAGGTATATTGTTAGTAAGTTAGCCATGTAATAAGCGGGATAATGTATAGCTTTACTCTGTCATTGTCGCAAAATAATTGACCTTCACTGACGTTTAAAACACCTCGCCGAAGCGGCTCGGTATTTTAAACTACGTGTCGGTCAATTATTTTGCGACAATGACCTCGTAGCTATACATTATCCCTTACATATTTTTTTTCTCATTCCATTTGGGCTGTGGGGGGTGCTTAATGTCTGTAGGAGTCGACTGAAGGCTTCTTGTCCTCTGCAAAAGCATGCAATTGGTCCACTGATGGATACATCTTGATATTTGTCTAGTCTAGTGCAGCGTTTCCCAAACTCTGGGTCGCGACCCAAAATGGGCCGCGGACCAGTTTTTATTGGGTCACCAATAAAAAAGAATTAAATTTTTTTTAATAGTTTCTTTTTTCTTTTTTTGTATTAAAAAGCTGTAGATGTGTTGATTCAGTTTGGCACCACATACTTATGTGAATCTGGGTTTTCTACTCTAGCATACCTGAAAAACAAATACAGAAAACAGACCTCAGAATAGCACTTTCAAAAACCAAGCCCAGAATAGATCTGCTGGTTGAAAACTTCAACCAGCCACATACCTCTCATTAGATTTCATTGTGCCATAGATGAAATATTATACCCCTTCTAGCATGATGTCAGGTCAGTAGAATTTTAAAATAAGTCAGTACAAATTAATCAGAATGTTGCTCAATGTTGGGGTTTAAGGTTGAGGGACGGAGGGAGGGGGTAAGAAATGGAGAGTTGAAAAAGGGGTGAGAAATAGAAAGGACAGTAGAACATGTTTGTTCATTTAAAAGTGTTACAAAATTGTATGTACATATGTTATGAGGTGGTGAGCAGCTTAACATTACACTCTGATTATTGCTGTGATGAACTTTTATAATTAAATAAATACATTTCATATACATTTGAAATTCATGGTTTGTTGTGTTCTTTATCAGTAGTTTATAAATGTATGCTATGGCAATTCATGATGTATTTTTGTAAGTTTTGGGTTTCTCTTTTGGGTCTCCCCAAGGAGATCAATAAAGGAATATCTTATATATATAATATATTCTATATTAAAATGTCTTTGAGTTATAGGAAACTGTCGCTAAACCTAATCTCAACCCACTTCCTACTGGCTTTAATCTCAACCCACTTCCTACTGGCTTTAATCTCAACCCACTTCCTTCTGGATTTAATCTCAACCCTCTTCCTACTGGCTTTAATCTCAACCCACTTCCTTCTGGATTTAATCTCAACCCTCTTCCTACTGGCTTTAATCTCAACCCATTTCCTACTGGCTTTAATCTCAACCCTCTTCCTACTGGCTTTAATCTCAACCCACTTCCTTCTGGATTTAATCTCAACCCACTTCCTTCTGGATTTAATCTCAACCCTCTTCCTACTGGCTTTAATCTCAACCCTCTTCCTACTGGCTTTAATCTCAACCCTCTTCCTTCTGGCTTTAATCTCAACCCACTTCCTACTGGCTTTAATCTCAACCCACTTCCTACTGGCTTTAATCTCAACCCACTTCCTTCTGGCTTTAATCTCAACCCACTTCCTACTGGCTTTAATCTCAACCCTCTTCCTACTGGCTTTAATCTCAACCTTCTTCCTACTGGCTTTCATGCAGTTTGTAAATTGCACCTTGTTATTCACCAGAAAAGACACGGAGGCCATCCTGGAGGAGGGCGGTTGTTTTGATCCATGAATGGGGGAAAGTTGACGAGCGTCACTTTTACTCAATTCGATTCAACGAGGTGACAAAACATTCAAGCGCTGCGTGACAACAAAGCCAAAACATTAAGGGAGTACCACCGCCCCGCCCTCCTCCCGGTCCCAACCCTGTTTTCCCCTCAATCAGCAACTCCCCTCTCCCTGCGGGACACAAGAGAAGTGGACGTGATAAAGGAGAAGAGCCATACAGCCCCAGTCATGCGTGTGCGCCTTCTTTTTTTACGAGGTAACTCCGCCATTCACACATCAACCCAGGACTGAGGCCTCACAGTGCCCCGCCCCCCCTCTACAACTTTAGATGTTATCTGTGGGTCAGGGCTACAGGTCTGATGGGGTACATTGCTCCAACAGATGGGACGGATAAGGAGGTAGAGGGAGAAAAGAAGAGGCTGATCAAAGTCTGGCTCCTGGAGGCCAGGCTACACTGTTGTCGGGCTGGAGCCTGAGGAAGGGGGGCCTGCCTGCCGGCTGGCTGGCTGGCTGGTTGACTGACTAACTGGGACTCCACTGCTGTCAGTGAGGGGAGATTAGGAGAGGAGGACGCTCCACATACCCCATCTGGGCTGGAGATAAGTGGGGAAGTAAGAGAAAGGGGGTGGGACACTGTAGTGTGGGGGGGGGGGGGGGAGAGAAGGGAGATGGAGGTGAAAATAAAATAAACCTATACGGTGGTCTAAGCTTAGCTGCAGGTAAATAAAATAAACCTATACGGTGGTCTAAGCTTAACAGGAGGTAAATACGTAGAGGACTAAGCACACAGCAGCATTAGTGTGGCTCCACGCTTTGTGCTGAATTCAACTCTGGCTAAATAATTTAACAGGAAACCACGATAACAATAAATAAATACGAGTAGCAAGTGTTAGTCAGGGTTCCCACAGACACTGCAAAATGAAATTCAAGGACTTTTAAGTACTTTTCCAAGCACCGATGTGAAAATTGTGGCCGATACCGATATTAATATTTCTGTTCTGGCCGATACCGATATTTACCAATGTCGATATCTCTGTATAGAAAACACTTTTTTTATGATAATCAAATAAAGAGCTATTTTCCAAAATGCATGTTTTTTTACTTTTGTAATTTATTTTCAGAAATTACTGATATTTTGGACGGCTGGGTAGCGCAGCGGACTAAGCGCCTGCCTACCACCGCAGAGACACTGGTATCGAATCCAGCTGTCAGCGGTACCTCCGGTCAGTCGTCCATACTAACCAATTGGCAGTGTTAGCGGGTGGGAAGCCGGCGGGGTATGTATCCTGGTCGTTGTAAACAGCGACTCCTACAGGTCGGTCGGGGCGCCTGCTCAGCGAGGGAGGTAACTGGGGGAAGTAGTGTGAGCCTCCCACGCGTTACGCTCCCCCAGTAAGAGTCCTCGCTGTCAGGTGAAAAGAAGCGGCTGGCTGACTCCGCATGTATCGGAGGGGACATGTGATAGGATCTATCAACCCTCCCTAGACCGGCAAGTGGGGGGGGGGGGGGGGGGGGCAAATGCGCGCAACGACCAGGAAGGGGAGGGGGGAATTGGCATAATGACTAAATTGGGATGGGAGAAAAAGTAGATAAAAAAAAACAATTTAAGACCAATTCACGTTTAAATGCTGTTTTTTTAAGCATCTTCTTGGCCTGCTTGCCAGCTAGAGCATCACACACAGAGAAATGAGGAAAAGCAGTTGGAGCGCGCGAGACAGCGACTCATCAGATTTAATTAAAACAGAAAAAAAACGATTTCTTGATTCAGAATTTTTTTATCATGGATGAACAAAACATCCAATGCGAATGGTTGATTTGAATTTCAAGGACTTTTTAAGCACCTTGTTAAAAAAAATGTGCCGTTTTCAAGGAATTCCAGGCCTTGACTTTTTTTTTCAAAAATCAAGCACTTTAAGCACTTCAAGGACTTTGTGTGAACCCTGTAGTACATACCGTGTGTAAGGTCGTTCTGAACTCAGGAACTAAACGAAGATGGCAGTTCTTCATACCTAATCAAGCAAACCGATTGGTCGATAAGACGCTTATCTCGCCGGGAGTTCTTTGCGCGGGAGGAATCGGCCGGTTCTTCACTCACAGTAAGTCAAAGAAAACAAACAAGCGTATTCACAGACGGAGGGGACGGAGGTCAAACCACTGCTGTCTCCACGACGCTCAACCAATCCTGCGGGGACAAAGGTTAAAAACGCTGTACTTTCAAGCCACGGTATGTGCATATCGTGAGCAGGACATGGAACGCTTGCCGTGAAAAGGCAGGCGGCAGTTTGAGACGCGCTGGACTGTGGATGAACCCGGCGTGTCAAACGGGTCTGCGAAGCAAGTGCCCCGACATGTTCTCCACCGCCCCCCCCCCCCCCCCCCCCCCCCCAGACCAACATGTTCTCCCCCCCCCCCCCCAGACTCCTGCTCCCCATCCTCCTCCTCTATCACCGCGTACATCACACTTAGTAGCCTCCCGTACACCTGATCTCGCCCTCCTGAAGTCAAGTCAAGTCAAGTCAGTTTTATTTATATAGCAGAACCTCACTTAACTTCATCCTCAGTTTTCTAGCTTTCTGCATACGTGGCATTAGGTTACATGTAGGCAAATGGGGGGGGGGGCATCATGCTCACTTTGACAGACTCACTGTGTCAGAAATGAGAAATGAAGAGGAGATGGGAGGCAATGAACTTTGAGGACTCCATAAAGTGTTGATTTACAGCGTGGCGGGACTCTTCCTGTACACGGTGAGAACGTTCGTAGCCAGAGTAGTATCTCAGCAGGGACGCGGAGCTGCTTCACATACGACTCTCCGCTTAATGTGTCATGTCGTGTGTCTGGATTTGATACGCGATAAAGATGAGTGATGATTCTCCCTTTTCCACGCTGTCCTCTGGGTCGTCGAGTAACACGGCAGCTCTACAACCAGATCCAGCTGTAGTCATGCAGTCCTTGATTTGATTAAATTTGATTGACAACAAACATAACAACATTGACAGATCAACATTTGTATTTTGCCTCGTCAGCGATAAAACGAAAAGTCCATGGTTGTCCCTGTTGTTACTGGGTGCAAGTGGCACGATGGCATCTGAAGTGCATCGAGCATTCTTAGTGCATAATCTAAAGTGCATTCGTAGTAGTATTCATGTTTCAGTTTAATTTTTTTTATAAAAAGCATCATTCATGTTCATTGGTGCATTAAAAACAATTATTATTCAACAAAGTGCATAGAGACATTACTCGTCGTTCACCAGTGGTTCAACACCTCTGGTGAACCTGTACGTCCTGTAGCCCTGCATGTAGCCCTGTAGTACGTGTAGTCCTGCATGTAGTCCTGTAGTACGTGTAGCCCTGCATGTAGTCCTGTAGTACGTGTAGTCCTGCATGTAGTCCTGTAGTACGTGTAGTCCTGCATGTAGTCCTGTAGTACGTGTAGTCCTGTAGTACGTGTAGTCCTGTATGTAGTCCTGTAGTACGTGTAGTCCTGTAGTACATGTAGTCCTGCATGTAGTCCTGCATGTAGTCCTGTAGTACGTGTAGTCCTGCATGTAGTCCTGTAGTACATGTAGTCCTGTATGTAGTCCTGTAGTACATGTAGTCCTGTATGTAGTCCTGTAGTACGTGTAGTCCTGCATGTAGTCCTGTAGTACATGTAGTCCTGCATGTAGTCCTGTAGTAGCGTATCCTGCATGTAGTCCTGTATCATGTAGTCCTGCATGTAGTCCTGTAGTACGTGTAGTCCTGCATGTAGTCCTGTAGTACGTGTAGTCCTGCATGTAGTCCTGTAGTACATGTAGTCCTGCATGTAGTCCTGCATGTAGTCCTGTAGTACGTGTAGTCCTGCATGTAGTCCTGTAGTACATGTAGTCCTGTATGTAGTCCTGTAGTACATGTAGTCCTGTATGTAGTCCTGTAGTACGTGTAGTCCTGTATGTAGTCCTGTAGTACATGTAGTCCTGTATGTAGTCCTGTAGTACGTGTAGTCCTGCATGTAGTCCTGTAGTACGTGTAGTCCTGCATGTAGTCCTGCATGTAGTCCTGTAGTACGTGTAGTCCTGCATGTAGTCCTGTAGTACGTGTAGTCCTGCATGTAGTCCTGTAGTACATGTAGTCCTGTAGTACATGTAGTCCTGTAGTACTGTAGTCCTGTATGTAGTCCTGTAGTACGTGTAGTCCTGCATGTAGCCTGTAGTACGTGTAGTCCTGCATGTAGTCCTGTAGTACGTGTAGTCCTGCATGTAGTCCTGTAGTACGTGTAGTCCTGCATGTAGTCCTGTAGTACGTGTAGTCCTGTAGTACGTGTAGTCCTGCATGTAGTCCTGTAGTACGTGTAGCCCTGCATGTAGTCCTGTAGTACGTGTAGTCCTGCATGTAGTCCTGTAGTACGTGTAGCCCTGCATGTAGTCCTGTAGTACATGTAGTCCTGCATGTAGTCCTGTAGTACGTGTAGTCCTGCATGTAGTCCTGTAGTACGTGTAGCCCTGCATGTAGTCCTGTAGTACATGTAGTCCTGCATGTAGTCCTGTAGTACGTGTAGTCCTGCATGTAGTCCTGTAGTACATGTAGTCCTGCATGTAGTCCTGTAGTACGTGTAGCCCTGCATGTAGTCCTGTAGTACGTGTAGTCCTGCATGTAGTCCTGTAGTACGTGTAGTCCTGCATGTAGTCCTGTAGTACGTGTAGTCCTGCATGTAGTCCTGTAGTACATGTAGTCCTGTAGTACGTGTAGTCCTGCATGTAGTCCTGTAGTACGTGTAGTCCTGCATGTAGTCCTGTAGTACGTGTAGTCCTGCATGTAGTCCTGTAGTACGTGTAGTCCTGCATGTAGTCCTGTAGTACGTGTAGTCCTGTAGTACATGTAGTCCTGTAGTACATGTAGTCCTGTAGTACATGTAGTCCTGTAGTACGTGTAGTCCTGTAGTACATGTAGTCCTGTAGTACGTGTAGTCCTGTAGTACATGTAGTCCTGCATGTAGTCCTGTAGTACGTGTAGTCCTGCATGTAGTCCTGTAGTACATGTAGTCCTGCATGTAGTCCTGTAGTACGTGTAGTCCTGCATGTAGTCCTGTAGTACGTGTAGTCCTGCATGTAGTCCTGTAGTATGTGTAGTCCTGCATGTAGTCCTGTAGTACGTGTAGTCCTGCATGTAGTCCTGTAGTACGTGTAGTCCTGTATGTAGTCCTGTAGTACATGTAGCCCTGCATGTAGTCCTGTAGTACGTGTAGTCCTGCATGTAGTCCTGTAGTACGTGTAGTCCTGCATGTAGTCCTGTAGTACGTGTAGTCAAGCATGTAGTCCTGTAGTACATGTAGTCCTGCATGTAGTCCTGTAGTACGTGTAGTCCTGCATGTAGTCCTGTAGTACATGTGTAGTCCTGCATGTAGTCCTGTAGTACGTGTAGTCCTGTAGTACGTGTAGTCCTGCATGTAGTCCTGTAGTACGTGTAGTCCTGTAGTACATGTAGTCCTGTAGTACGTGTAGTCCTGTAGTACATGTAGTCCTGTAGTACGTGTAGTCCTGTAGTACGTGTAGTCCTGTATGTAGTCCTGTAGTACGTGTAGTCCTGTAGTACATGTAGCCCTGCATGTAGTCCTGTAGTACGTGTAGTCCTGCATGTGTAGTCCTGCATGTAGTCCTGTAGTACGTGTAGTCCTGCATGTAGTCCTGTAGTACGTGTAGTCCTGCATGTAGTCCTGTAGTACGTGTAGTCCTGCATGTAGTCCTGCATGTAGTCCTGTAGTACGTGTAGTCCTGCATGTAGTCCTGTAGTACGTGTAGTCCTGTATGTAGTCCTGTAGTACGTGTAGTCCTGCATGTAGTCCTGTAGTACATGTAGTCCTGTAGTACATGTAGTCCTGCATGTAGTCCTGTAGTACGTGTAGTCCTGTATGTAGTCCTGTAGTACGTGTAGTCCTGCATGTAGTCCTGTAGTACGTGTAGTCCTGCATGTAGTCCTGTAGTACGTGTAGTCCTGCATGTAGTCCTGTAGTACGTGTAGTCCTGCATGTAGTCCTGTAGTACGTGTAGTCCTGCATGTAGTCCTGTAGTACGTGTAGTCCTGCATGTAGTCCTGTAGTACGTGTAGTCCTGCATGTAGTCCTGTAGTACGTGTAGTCCTGCATGTAGTCCTGTAGTACGTGTAGTCCTGCATGTAGTCCTGTAGTACGTGTAGTCCTGCATGTAGTCCTGTAGTACGTGTAGTCCTGCATGTACTCCTGTAGTACGTGTAGTCCTGCATGTACTCCTGTAGTACGTGTAGTCCTGTAGTACGTGTAGTCCTGCATGTAGTCCTGTAGTACGTGTAGTCCTGCATGTAGTCCTGTAGTACGTGTAGTCCTGCATGTAGTCCTGTAGTACGTGTAGCCCTGCATGTAGTCCTGTAGTACGTGTAGTCCTGCATGTAGTCCTGTAGTACGTGTAGCCCTGCATGTAGTCCTGTAGTACGTGTAGTCCTGCATGTAGTCCTGTAGTACATGTAGTCCTGCATGTAGTCCTGTAGTATGTGTAGTCCTGCATGTAGTCCTGTAGTACGTGTAGTCCTGCATGTAGTCCTGTAGTACGTGTAGTCCTGTAGTACATGTAGTCCTGTAGTACATGTAGTCCTGTAGTACATGTAGTCCTGTAGTACGTGTAGTCCTGTAGTACATGTAGTCCTGTAGTACGTGTAGTCCTGTAGTACATGTAGTCCTGTATGTAGTCCTGTAGTACATGTAGTCCTGTAGTACGTGTAGTCCTGTAGTACATGTAGTCCTGTAGTACATGTAGTCCTGTAGTACATGTAGTCCTGCATGTAGTCCTGTAGTACGTGTAGCCCTGCATGTAGTCCTGTAGTACGTGTAGCCCTGCATGTAGTCCTGTAGTACGTGTAGTCCTGCATGTAGTCCTGTAGTACGTGTAGTCCTGCATGTAGTCCTGTAGTACATGTAGTCCTGCATGTAGTCCTGTAGTATGTGTAGTCCTGCATGTAGTCCTGTAGTACGTGTAGTCCTGCATGTAGTCCTGCATGTAGTCCTGTAGTACGTGTAGTCCTGCATGTAGTCCTGTAGTACGTGTAGTCCTGTATGTAGTCCTGTAGTACGTGTAGTCCTGCATGTAGTCCTGTAGTACATGTAGTCCTGCATGTAGTCCTGTAGTACGTGTAGTCCTGTATGTAGTCCTGTAGTACGTGTAGTCCTGCATGTAGTCCTGTAGTACGTGTAGTCCTGCATGTAGTCCTGTAGTACGTGTAGTCCTGCATGTAGTCCTGTAGTACGTGTAGTCCTGCATGTAGTCCTGTAGTACGTGTAGCCCTGCATGTAGTCCTGTAGTACGTGTAGTCCTGCATGTAGTCCTGTAGTACGTGTAGCCCTGCATGTAGTCCTGTAGTACGTGTAGTCCTGCATGTAGTCCTGTAGTACATGTAGTCCTGCATGTAGTCCTGTAGTATGTGTAGTCCTGCATGTAGTCCTGTAGTACGTGTAGTCCTGCATGTAGTCCTGTAGTACGTGTAGTCCTGTAGTACATGTAGTCCTGTAGTACATGTAGTCCTGTAGTACATGTAGTCCTGTAGTACGTGTAGTCCTGTAGTACATGTAGTCCTGTAGTACGTGTAGTCCTGTAGTACATGTAGTCCTGTATGTAGTCCTGTAGTACATGTAGTCCTGTAGTACGTGTAGTCCTGTAGTACATGTAGTCCTGTAGTACATGTAGTCCTGTAGTACATGTAGTCCTGCATGTAGTCCTGTAGTACGTGTAGCCCTGCATGTAGTCCTGTAGTACGTGTAGCCCTGCATGTAGTCCTGTAGTACGTGTAGTCCTGCATGTAGTCCTGTAGTACGTGTAGTCCTGCATGTAGTCCTGTAGTACATGTAGTCCTGCATGTAGTCCTGTAGTACGTGTAGTCCTGTATGTAGTCCTGTAGTACATGTAGCCCTGCATGTAGTCCTGTAGTACGTGTAGTCCTGCATGTAGTCCTGTAGTACGTGTAGTCAAGCATGTAGTCCTGTAGTACGTGTAGTCCTGCATGTAGTCCTGTAGTACGTGTAGTCCTGCATGTAGTCCTGTAGTACATGTAGTCCTGTAGTACGTGTAGTCCTGTAGTACATGTAGTCCTGCATGTAGTCCTGTAGTACGTGTAGTCCTGCATGTAGTCCTGTAGTACGTGTAGTCCTGCATGTAGTCCTGTAGTACATGTAGTCCTGTAGTACATGTAGTCCTGTAGTACGTGTAGTCCTGTAGTACATGTAGTCCTGTAGTACGTGTAGTCCTGTAGTACATGTAGTCCTGTATGTAGTCCTGTAGTACGTGTAGCCCTGCATGTAGTCCTGTAGTACGTGTAGTCCTGCATGTAGTCCTGTAGTACATGTAGTCCTGTAGTACGTGTAGTCCTGTAGTACGTGTAGTCCTGTAGTACATGTAGTCCTGTATGTAGTCCTGTAGTACATGTAGCCCTGCATGTAGTCCTGTAGTACGTGTAGTCCTGCATGTAGTCCTGTAGTATGTGTAGTCCTGCATGTAGTCCTGTAGTATGTGTAGTCCTGCATGTAGTCCTGTAGTACGTGTAGTCCTGCATGTAGTCCTGTAGTACATGTAGTCCTGCATGTAGTCCTGTAGTACGTGTAGTCCTGTAGTACGTGTAGTCCTGCATGTAGTCCTGTAGTACGTGTAGTCCTGCATGTAGTCATGTAGTACGTGTAGTCCTGCATGTAGTCCTGTAGTACGTGTAGTCCTGTAGTACGTGTAGTCCTGCATGTAGTCCTGTAGTACGTGTAGTCCTGCATGTAGTCCTGTAGTACGTGTAGTCCTGTAGTACGTGTAGTCCTGCATGTAGTCCTGTAGTACGTGTAGTCCTGCATGTAGTCCTGTAGTACGTGTAGTCCTGCATGTAGTCCTGTAGTATGTGTAGTCCTGCATGTAGTCCTGTAGTACGTGTAGTCCTGCATGTAGTCCTGTAGTACGTGTAGTCCTGTAGTACGTGTAGTCCTGCATGTAGTCCTGTAGTACGTGTAGTCCTGTAGTACATGTAGTCCTGCATGTAGTCCTGTAGTACGTGTAGTCCTGCATGTAGTCCTGTAGTACATGTAGTCCTGCATGTAGTCCTGTAGTACGTGTAGTCCTGCATGTAGTCCTGTAGTACATGTAGTCCTGCATGTAGTCCTGTAGTACGTGTAGTCCTGCATGTAGTCCTGTAGTACATGTAGTCCTGCATGTAGTCCTGTAGTACATGTAGTCCTGCATGTAGTCCTGTAGTACGTGTAGTCCTGCATGTAGTCCTGTAGTACATGTAGTCCTGCATGTAGTCCTGTAGTACATGTAGTCCTGCATGTAGTCCTGTAGTACATGTAGTCCTGCATGTAGTCCTGTAGTATGTGTAGTCCTGCATGTAGTCCTGTAGTACGTGTAGCCCTGCATGTAGTCCTGTAGTACGTGTAGTCCTGCATGTAGTCCTGTAGTACATGTAGTCCTGCATGTAGTCCTGTAGTATGTGTAGTCCTGCATGTAGTCCTGTAGTATGTGTAGTCCTGTAGTACATGTAGTCCTGTAGTACGTGTAGTCCTGCATGTAGTCCTGTAGTACGTGTAGTCCTGTAGTACATGTAGTCCTGTAGTACGTGTAGTCCTGCATGTAGTCCTGTAGTACGTGTAGTCCTGCATGTAGTCCTGTAGTACGTGTAGTCCTGCATGTAGTCCTGTAGTACGTGTAGTCCTGCATGTAGTCCTGTAGTACGTGTAGTCCTGCATGTAGTCCTGTAGTACGTGTAGCCCTGCATGTAGTCCTGTTATACGTGTAGTCCTGCATGTAGTCCTGTAGTACGTGTAGTCCTGCATGTAGTCCTGTAGTATGTGTAGTCCTGCATGTAGTCCTGTAGTACGTGTAGTCCTGTATGTAGTCCTGTAGTACATGTAGCCCTGCATGTAGTCCTGTAGTACATGTAGTCCTGCATGTAGTCCTGTAGTACGTGTAGTCCTGCATGTAGTCCTGTAGTACGTGTAGTCCTGCATGTAGTCCTGTAGTACGTGTAGTCCTGCATGTAGTCCTGTAGTACGTGTAGTCCTGCATGTAGTCCTGTAGTACGTGTAGTCCTGCATGTAGTCCTGTTATACGTGTAGTCCTGCATGTAGTCCTGTTATACATGTAGTCCTGCATGTAGTCCTGTAGTACGTGTAGCCCTGCATGTAGTCCTGTAGTATGTGTAGTCCTGTATGTAGTCCTGTAGTACGTGTAGTCCTGCATGTAGTCCTGTAGTACGTGTAGCCCTGCATGTAGTCCTGTAGTACGTGTAGTCCTGCATGTAGTCCTGCATGTAGTCCTGCATGTAGTCCTGTAGTACGTGTAGTCCTGTATGTAGTCCTGTAGTACATGTAGTCCTGCATGTAGTCCTGTAGTACGTGTAGTCCTGCATGTAGTCCTGTAGTACATGTAGTCCTGTAGTACATGTAGTCCTGCATGTAGTCCTGTAGTACGTGTAGTCCTGCATGTAGTCCTGTAGTACGTGTAGTCCTGCATGTAGTCCTGTAGTACGTGTAGTCCTGTATGTAGTCCTGTAGTACATGTAGTCCTGTATGTAGTCCTGTAGTACATGTAGTCCTGCATGTAGTCCTGTAGTACGTGTAGTCCTGTATGTAGTCCTGTAGTACATGTAGCCCTGCATGTAGTCCTGTAGTACGTGTAGTCCTGCATGTAGTCCTGTAGTACGTGTAGTCCTGTATGTAGTCCTGTAGTACATGTAGTCCTGTATGTAGTCCTGTAGTACGTGTAGCCCTGCATGTAGTCCTGTTATACGTGTAGTCCTGCATGTAGTCCTGTAGTACGTGTAGTCCTGCATGTAGTCCTGTAGTATGTGTAGTCCTGCATGTAGTCCTGTAGTACGTGTAGTCCTGTATGTAGTCCTGTAGTACATGTAGCCCTGCATGTAGTCCTGTAGTACATGTAGTCCTGCATGTAGTCCTGTAGTACGTGTAGTCCTGCATGTAGTCCTGTAGTACGTGTAGTCCTGCATGTAGTCCTGTAGTACGTGTAGTCCTGCATGTAGTCCTGTAGTACGTGTAGTCCTGCATGTAGTCCTGTAGTACGTGTAGTCCTGCATGTAGTCCTGTTATACGTGTAGTCCTGCATGTAGTCCTGTTATACATGTAGTCCTGCATGTAGTCCTGTAGTACGTGTAGCCCTGCATGTAGTCCTGTAGTATGTGTAGTCCTGTATGTAGTCCTGTAGTACGTGTAGTCCTGCATGTAGTCCTGTAGTACGTGTAGCCCTGCATGTAGTCCTGTAGTACGTGTAGTCCTGCATGTAGTCCTGCATGTAGTCCTGCATGTAGTCCTGTAGTACGTGTAGTCCTGTATGTAGTCCTGTAGTACATGTAGTCCTGCATGTAGTCCTGTAGTACGTGTAGTCCTGCATGTAGTCCTGTAGTACATGTAGTCCTGTAGTACATGTAGTCCTGCATGTAGTCCTGTAGTACGTGTAGTCCTGCATGTAGTCCTGTAGTACATGTAGTCCTGTAGTACATGTAGTCCTGCATGTAGTCCTGTAGTACGTGTAGTCCTGCATGTAGTCCTGTAGTACGTGTAGTCCTGCATGTAGTCCTGTAGTACGTGTAGTCCTGTATGTAGTCCTGTAGTACATGTAGTCCTGTATGTAGTCCTGTAGTACATGTAGTCCTGCATGTAGTCCTGTAGTACGTGTAGTCCTGTATGTAGTCCTGTAGTACATGTAGCCCTGCATGTAGTCCTGTAGTACGTGTAGTCCTGCATGTAGTCCTGTAGTACGTGTAGTCCTGTATGTAGTCCTGTAGTACATGTAGTCCTGTATGTAGTCCTGTAGTACGTGTAGCCCTGCATGTAGTCCTGTTATACGTGTAGTCCTGCATGTAGTCCTGTAGTACGTGTAGTCCTGCATGTAGTCCTGTAGTATGTGTAGTCCTGCATGTAGTCCTGTAGTACGTGTAGTCCTGTATGTAGTCCTGTAGTACATGTAGCCCTGCATGTAGTCCTGTAGTACATGTAGTCCTGCATGTAGTCCTGTAGTACGTGTAGTCCTGCATGTAGTCCTGTAGTACGTGTAGTCCTGCATGTAGTCCTGTAGTACGTGTAGTCCTGCATGTAGTCCTGTAGTACGTGTAGTCCTGCATGTAGTCCTGTAGTACGTGTAGTCCTGCATGTAGTCCTGTTATACGTGTAGTCCTGCATGTAGTCCTGTTATACATGTAGTCCTGCATGTAGTCCTGTAGTACGTGTAGCCCTGCATGTAGTCCTGTAGTATGTGTAGTCCTGTATGTAGTCCTGTAGTACGTGTAGTCCTGCATGTAGTCCTGTAGTACGTGTAGCCCTGCATGTAGTCCTGTAGTACGTGTAGTCCTGCATGTAGTCCTGCATGTAGTCCTGCATGTAGTCCTGTAGTACGTGTAGTCCTGTATGTAGTCCTGTAGTACATGTAGTCCTGCATGTAGTCCTGTAGTACGTGTAGTCCTGCATGTAGTCCTGTAGTACATGTAGTCCTGTAGTACATGTAGTCCTGCATGTAGTCCTGTAGTACGTGTAGTCCTGCATGTAGTCCTGTAGTACGTGTAGTCCTGCATGTAGTCCTGTAGTACGTGTAGTCCTGTATGTAGTCCTGTAGTACATGTAGTCCTGTATGTAGTCCTGTAGTACATGTAGTCCTGCATGTAGTCCTGTAGTACGTGTAGTCCTGTATGTAGTCCTGTAGTACATGTAGCCCTGCATGTAGTCCTGTAGTACGTGTAGTCCTGCATGTAGTCCTGTAGTACGTGTAGTCCTGTATGTAGTCCTGTAGTACATGTAGTCCTGTATGTAGTCCTGTAGTACATGTAGTCCTGCATGTAGTCCTGTAGTACGTGTAGTCCTGCATGTAGTCCTGTAGTACATGTAGTCCTGCATGTAGTCCTGTAGTACGTGTAGTCCTGCATGTAGTCCTGTAGTACATGTAGTCCTGCATGTAGTCCTGTAGTACATGTAGTCCTGCATGTAGTCCTGTAGTACGTGTAGTCCTGCATGTAGTCCTGTAGTACGTGTAGTCCTGCATGTAGTCCTGTAGTACGTGTAGTCCTGCATGTAGTCCTGTAGTACGTGTAGTAGTACGTGTAGTCCTGTAGTACATGTAGTCCTGTAGTACATGTAGTCCTGTAGTACATGTAGTCCTGTAGTACGTGTAGTCCTGTAGTACGTGTAGTCCTGCATGTAGTCCTGTAGTACGTGTAGTCCTGCATGTAGTCCTGTAGTACGTGTAGTCCTGCATGTAGTCCTGTAGTACGTGTAGTCCTGTAGTACATGTAGTCCTGTAGTACATGTAGTCCTGTAGTACATGTAGTCCTGTAGTACATGTAGTCCTGTAGTACGTGTAGTCCTGTAGTACGTGTAGTCCTGCATGTAGTCCTGTAGTACATGTAGTCCTGTAGTACATGTAGTCCTGTAGTACATGTAGTCCTGTAGTACGTGTAGTCCTGTAGTACGTGTAGTCCTGCATGTAGTCCTGTAGTACATGTAGTCCTGTAGTACATGTAGTCCTGTATGTAGTCCTGTAGTACATGTAGTCCTGCATGTAGTCCTGTAGTACATGTAGTCCTGTATGTAGTCCTGTAGTACGTGTAGTCCTGCATGTAGTCCTGTAGTACATGTAGTCCTGCATGTAGTCCTGTAGTACATGTAGTCCTGTATGTAGTCCTGTAGTACGTGTAGTCCTGCATGTAGTCCTGTAGTACGTGTAGTCCTGTAGTACGTGTAGTCCTGCATGTAGTCCTGTAGTACGTGTAGTCCTGCATGTAGTCCTGTATGTAGTCCTGTAGTACGTGTAGTCCTGCATGTAGTCCTGCATGTAGTCCTGTAGTACGTGTAGTCCTGTAGTACGTGTAGTCCTGCATGTAGTCCTGTAGTACGTGTAGTCCTGTATGTAGTCCTGTAGTACATGTAGTCCTGCATGTAGTCCTGTAGTACGTGTAGTCCTGCATGTAGTCCTGTAGTACGTGTAGTCCTGCATGTAGTCCTGTAGTACATGTAGTCCTGCATGTAGTCCTGTAGTACATGTAGTCCTGCATGTAGTCCTGTAGTACGTGTAGTCCTGCATGTAGTCCTGTAGTACGTGTAGTCCTGCATGTAGTCCTGTAGTACGTGTAGTCCTGCATGTAGTCCTGCATGTAGTCCTGTAGTACATGTAGTCCTGCATGTAGTCCTGTAGTACGTGTAGTCCTGCATGTAGTCCTGTAGTACGTGTAGTCCTGCATGTAGTCCTGTAGTACGTGTAGTCCTGCATGTAGTCCTGTAGTACATGTAGTCCTGCATGTAGTCCTGTAGTACATGTAGTCCTGCATGTAGTCCTGTAGTACGTGTAGTCCTGCATGTAGTCCTGTAGTACGTGTAGTCCTGCATGTAGTCCTGTAGTACGTGTAGTCCTGCATGTAGTCCTGTAGTACGTGTAGTCCTGCATGTAGTCCTGTAGTACGTGTAGTCCTGCATGTAGTCCTGTAGTACGTGTAGTCCTGCATGTAGTCCTGTAGTACGTGTAGTCCTGCATGTAGTCCTGCATGTAGTCCTGTAGTACATGTAGTCCTGCATGTAGTCCTGTAGTACGTGTAGTCCTGCATGTAGTCCTGTATGTAGTCCTGTAGTACGTGTAGTCCTGCATGTAGTCCTGTAGTATGTGTAGTCCTGCATGTAGTCCTGTAGTACGTGTAGTCCTGCATGTAGTCCTGTAGTACGTGTAGTCCTGCATGTAGTCCTGCATGTAGCCCTGCATGTAGTCCTGTAGTACGTGTAGTCCTGCATGTAGTCCTGTAGTACATGTAGTCCTGTAGTACATGTAGTCCTGTAGTACGTGTAGTCCTGCATGTAGTCCTGTAGTACATGTAGTCCTGTAGTACATGTAGTCCTGTAGTACGTGTAGTCCTGCATGTAGTCCTGTAGTACATGTAGTCCTGTATGTAGTCCTGTAGTACATGTAGTCCTGCATGTAGTCCTGTAGTACGTGTAGTCCTGTATGTAGTCCTGTAGTACATGTAGTCCTGTAGTACGTGTAGTCCTGCATGTAGTCCTGTAGTACGTGTAGTCCTGTATGTAGTCCTGTAGTACATGTAGTCCTGTATGTAGTCCTGTAGTACGTGTAGTCCTGTAGTACGTGTAGTCCTGCATGTAGTCCTGTAGTACATGTAGTCCTGCATGTAGTCCTGTAGTACGTGTAGTCCTGTATGTAGTCCTGTAGTACGTGTAGTCCTGTATGTAGTCCTGTAGTACATGTAGTCCTGTATGTAGTCCTGTAGTACATGTAGTCATGTAGTACATGTAGTCCTGTATGTAGTCCTGTAGTACATGTAGTCCTGTATGTAGTCCTGTAGTACATGTAGTCCTGTAGTACATGTAGTCCTGTATGTAGTCCTGTAGTACATGTAGTCCTGTAGTACATGTAGTCCTGTAGTACATGTAGTCCTGTATGTAGTCCTGTAGTACATGTAGTCCTGTAGTACGTGTAGTCCTGCATGTAGTCCTGTAGTACGTGTAGTCCTGTAGTACATGTAGTCCTGTAGTACATGTAGTCCTGTAGTACATGTAGTCCTGTAGTACGTGTAGTCCTGTAGTACGTGTAGTCCTGCATGTAGTCCTGTAGTACGTGTAGTCCTGCATGTAGTCCTGTAGTACGTGTAGTCCTGCATGTAGTCCTGTAGTACGTGTAGTCCTGTAGTACATGTAGTCCTGTAGTACATGTAGTCCTGTAGTACATGTAGTCCTGTAGTACGTGTAGTCCTGTAGTACGTGTAGTCCTGCATGTAGTCCTGTAGTACATGTAGTCCTGTAGTACATGTAGTCCTGTAGTACATGTAGTCCTGTAGTACGTGTAGTCCTGTAGTACGTGTAGTCCTGCATGTAGTCCTGTAGTACATGTAGTCCTGTAGTACATGTAGTCCTGTATGTAGTCCTGTAGTACATGTAGTCCTGCATGTAGTCCTGTAGTACATGTAGTCCTGTATGTAGTCCTGTAGTACGTGTAGTCCTGCATGTAGTCCTGTAGTACATGTAGTCCTGCATGTAGTCCTGTAGTACATGTAGTCCTGTATGTAGTCCTGTAGTACGTGTAGTCCTGCATGTAGTCCTGTAGTACGTGTAGTCCTGTAGTACGTGTAGTCCTGCATGTAGTCCTGTAGTACGTGTAGTCCTGCATGTAGTCCTGTATGTAGTCCTGTAGTACGTGTAGTCCTGCATGTAGTCCTGCATGTAGTCCTGTAGTACGTGTAGTCCTGTAGTACGTGTAGTCCTGCATGTAGTCCTGTAGTACGTGTAGTCCTGTATGTAGTCCTGTAGTACATGTAGTCCTGCATGTAGTCCTGTAGTACGTGTAGTCCTGCATGTAGTCCTGTAGTACGTGTAGTCCTGCATGTAGTCCTGTAGTACATGTAGTCCTGCATGTAGTCCTGTAGTACATGTAGTCCTGCATGTAGTCCTGTAGTACGTGTAGTCCTGCATGTAGTCCTGTAGTACGTGTAGTCCTGCATGTAGTCCTGTAGTACGTGTAGTCCTGCATGTAGTCCTGCATGTAGTCCTGTAGTACATGTAGTCCTGCATGTAGTCCTGTAGTACGTGTAGTCCTGCATGTAGTCCTGTAGTACGTGTAGTCCTGCATGTAGTCCTGTAGTACGTGTAGTCCTGCATGTAGTCCTGTAGTACATGTAGTCCTGCATGTAGTCCTGTAGTACATGTAGTCCTGCATGTAGTCCTGTAGTACGTGTAGTCCTGCATGTAGTCCTGTAGTACGTGTAGTCCTGCATGTAGTCCTGTAGTACGTGTAGTCCTGCATGTAGTCCTGTAGTACGTGTAGTCCTGCATGTAGTCCTGTAGTACGTGTAGTCCTGCATGTAGTCCTGTAGTACGTGTAGTCCTGCATGTAGTCCTGTAGTACGTGTAGTCCTGCATGTAGTCCTGCATGTAGTCCTGTAGTACATGTAGTCCTGCATGTAGTCCTGTAGTACGTGTAGTCCTGCATGTAGTCCTGTATGTAGTCCTGTAGTACGTGTAGTCCTGCATGTAGTCCTGTAGTATGTGTAGTCCTGCATGTAGTCCTGTAGTACGTGTAGTCCTGCATGTAGTCCTGTAGTACGTGTAGTCCTGCATGTAGTCCTGCATGTAGCCCTGCATGTAGTCCTGTAGTACGTGTAGTCCTGCATGTAGTCCTGTAGTACATGTAGTCCTGTAGTACATGTAGTCCTGTAGTACGTGTAGTCCTGCATGTAGTCCTGTAGTACATGTAGTCCTGTAGTACATGTAGTCCTGTAGTACGTGTAGTCCTGCATGTAGTCCTGTAGTACATGTAGTCCTGTATGTAGTCCTGTAGTACATGTAGTCCTGCATGTAGTCCTGTAGTACGTGTAGTCCTGTATGTAGTCCTGTAGTACATGTAGTCCTGTAGTACGTGTAGTCCTGCATGTAGTCCTGTAGTACGTGTAGTCCTGTATGTAGTCCTGTAGTACATGTAGTCCTGTATGTAGTCCTGTAGTACGTGTAGTCCTGTAGTACGTGTAGTCCTGCATGTAGTCCTGTAGTACATGTAGTCCTGCATGTAGTCCTGTAGTACGTGTAGTCCTGTATGTAGTCCTGTAGTACGTGTAGTCCTGTATGTAGTCCTGTAGTACATGTAGTCCTGTATGTAGTCCTGTAGTACATGTAGTCATGTAGTACATGTAGTCCTGTATGTAGTCCTGTAGTACATGTAGTCCTGTATGTAGTCCTGTAGTACATGTAGTCCTGTAGTACATGTAGTCCTGTATGTAGTCCTGTAGTACATGTAGTCCTGTAGTACATGTAGTCCTGTAGTACATGTAGTCCTGTATGTAGTCCTGTAGTACATGTAGTCCTGTAGTACGTGTAGTCCTGCATGTAGTCCTGTAGTACGTGTAGTCCTGTAGTACATGTAGTCCTGTAGTACATGTAGTCCTGTATGTAGTCCTGTAGTACGTGTAGCCCTGCATGTAGTCCTGCATGTAGTCCTGTAGTACATGTAGTCCTGTATGTAGTCCTGTAGTACGTGTAGTCCTGTATGTAGTCCTGCATGTAGTCCTGTAGTACATGTAGTCCTGTAGTACATGTAGTCCTGTAGTACGTGTAGTCCTGTATGTAGTCCTGCATGTAGTCCTGTAGTACATGTAGTCCTGTAGTACATGTAGTCCTGTAGTACATGTAGTCCTGTATGTAGTCCTGCATGTAGTCCTGTAGTACATGTAGTCCTGTATGTACGTGTAGTCCTGCATGTAGCCCTGTAGTACGTGTAGTCCTGCATGTAGCCCTGTAGTACGTGTAGTCCTGCATGTAGTCCTGTAGTACGTGTAGTCCTGCATGTAGTCCTGTAGTACGTGTAGTCCTGCATGTAGTCCTGTAGTACGTGTAGTCCTGTAGTACATGTAGTCCTGTAGTACATGTAGTCCTGTAGTACATGTAGTCCTGTAGTACGTGTAGTCCTGTAGTACGTGTAGTCCTGCATGTAGTCCTGTAGTACATGTAGTCCTGTAGTACATGTAGTCCTGTAGTACATGTAGTCCTGTAGTACGTGTAGTCCTGTAGTACGTGTAGTCCTGCATGTAGTCCTGTAGTACATGTAGTCCTGTAGTACATGTAGTCCTGTATGTAGTCCTGTAGTACATGTAGTCCTGCATGTAGTCCTGTAGTACATGTAGTCCTGTATGTAGTCCTGTAGTACGTGTAGTCCTGCATGTAGTCCTGTAGTACATGTAGTCCTGCATGTAGTCCTGTAGTACATGTAGTCCTGTATGTAGTCCTGTAGTACGTGTAGTCCTGCATGTAGTCCTGTAGTACGTGTAGTCCTGTAGTACGTGTAGTCCTGCATGTAGTCCTGTAGTACGTGTAGTCCTGCATGTAGTCCTGTATGTAGTCCTGTAGTACGTGTAGTCCTGCATGTAGTCCTGCATGTAGTCCTGTAGTACGTGTAGTCCTGTAGTACGTGTAGTCCTGCATGTAGTCCTGTAGTACGTGTAGTCCTGTATGTAGTCCTGTAGTACATGTAGTCCTGCATGTAGTCCTGTAGTACGTGTAGTCCTGCATGTAGTCCTGTAGTACGTGTAGTCCTGCATGTAGTCCTGTAGTACATGTAGTCCTGCATGTAGTCCTGTAGTACATGTAGTCCTGCATGTAGTCCTGTAGTACGTGTAGTCCTGCATGTAGTCCTGTAGTACGTGTAGTCCTGCATGTAGTCCTGTAGTACGTGTAGTCCTGCATGTAGTCCTGCATGTAGTCCTGTAGTACATGTAGTCCTGCATGTAGTCCTGTAGTACGTGTAGTCCTGCATGTAGTCCTGTAGTACGTGTAGTCCTGCATGTAGTCCTGTAGTACGTGTAGTCCTGCATGTAGTCCTGTAGTACATGTAGTCCTGCATGTAGTCCTGTAGTACATGTAGTCCTGCATGTAGTCCTGTAGTACGTGTAGTCCTGCATGTAGTCCTGTAGTACGTGTAGTCCTGCATGTAGTCCTGTAGTACGTGTAGTCCTGCATGTAGTCCTGTAGTACGTGTAGTCCTGCATGTAGTCCTGTAGTACGTGTAGTCCTGCATGTAGTCCTGTAGTACGTGTAGTCCTGCATGTAGTCCTGTAGTACGTGTAGTCCTGCATGTAGTCCTGCATGTAGTCCTGTAGTACATGTAGTCCTGCATGTAGTCCTGTAGTACGTGTAGTCCTGCATGTAGTCCTGTATGTAGTCCTGTAGTACGTGTAGTCCTGCATGTAGTCCTGTAGTATGTGTAGTCCTGCATGTAGTCCTGTAGTACGTGTAGTCCTGCATGTAGTCCTGTAGTACGTGTAGTCCTGCATGTAGTCCTGCATGTAGCCCTGCATGTAGTCCTGTAGTACGTGTAGTCCTGCATGTAGTCCTGTAGTACATGTAGTCCTGTAGTACATGTAGTCCTGTAGTACGTGTAGTCCTGCATGTAGTCCTGTAGTACATGTAGTCCTGTAGTACATGTAGTCCTGTAGTACGTGTAGTCCTGCATGTAGTCCTGTAGTACATGTAGTCCTGTATGTAGTCCTGTAGTACATGTAGTCCTGCATGTAGTCCTGTAGTACGTGTAGTCCTGTATGTAGTCCTGTAGTACATGTAGTCCTGTAGTACGTGTAGTCCTGCATGTAGTCCTGTAGTACGTGTAGTCCTGTATGTAGTCCTGTAGTACATGTAGTCCTGTATGTAGTCCTGTAGTACGTGTAGTCCTGTAGTACGTGTAGTCCTGCATGTAGTCCTGTAGTACATGTAGTCCTGCATGTAGTCCTGTAGTACGTGTAGTCCTGTATGTAGTCCTGTAGTACGTGTAGTCCTGTATGTAGTCCTGTAGTACATGTAGTCCTGTATGTAGTCCTGTAGTACATGTAGTCATGTAGTACATGTAGTCCTGTATGTAGTCCTGTAGTACATGTAGTCCTGTATGTAGTCCTGTAGTACATGTAGTCCTGTAGTACATGTAGTCCTGTATGTAGTCCTGTAGTACATGTAGTCCTGTAGTACATGTAGTCCTGTAGTACATGTAGTCCTGTATGTAGTCCTGTAGTACATGTAGTCCTGTAGTACGTGTAGTCCTGCATGTAGTCCTGTAGTACGTGTAGTCCTGTAGTACATGTAGTCCTGTAGTACATGTAGTCCTGTATGTAGTCCTGTAGTACGTGTAGCCCTGCATGTAGTCCTGCATGTAGTCCTGTAGTACATGTAGTCCTGTATGTAGTCCTGTAGTACGTGTAGTCCTGTATGTAGTCCTGCATGTAGTCCTGTAGTACATGTAGTCCTGTAGTACATGTAGTCCTGTAGTACGTGTAGTCCTGTATGTAGTCCTGCATGTAGTCCTGTAGTACATGTAGTCCTGTAGTACATGTAGTCCTGTAGTACATGTAGTCCTGTATGTAGTCCTGCATGTAGTCCTGTAGTACATGTAGTCCTGTATGTAGTCCTGTAGTACATGTAGTCCTGCATGTAGTCCTGTAGTACGTGTAGTCCTGCATGTAGTCCTGTAGTACATGTAGTCCTGTAGTACGTGTAGTCCTGTAGTACATGTAGTCCTGCATGTAGTCCTGTAGTACGTGTAGTCCTGCATGTAGTCCTGTAGTACGTGTAGTCCTGCATGTAGCCCTGTAGTACGTGTAGTCCTGCATGTAGCCCTGTAGTACGTGTAGTCCTGCATGTAGTCCTGTAGTACGTGTAGTCCTGCATGTAGCCCTGTAGTACGTGTAGTCCTGCATGTAGTCCTGCATGTAGTCCTGTAGTACGTGTAGTCCTGCATGTAGTCCTGCATGTAGTCCTGCATGTAGCCCTGTAGTACGTGTAGTCCTGCATGTAGTCCTGTAGTACGTGTAGTCCTGCATGTAGTCCTGCATGTAGCCCTGTAGTACGTGTAGTCCTGCATGTAGTCCTGCATGTAGTCCTGCATGTAGTCCTGTAGTACATGTAGTCCTGTATGTAGTCCTGTAGTACGTGTAGTCCTGCATGTAGTCCTGTAGTACGTGTAGTCCTGCATGTAGTCCTGTAGTACGTGTAGTCCTGTAGTACATGTAGTCCTGCATGTAGCCCTGTATGTAGTCCTGCATGTAGTCCTGTAGTACATGTAGTCCTGCATGTAGCCCTGTAGTACGTGTAGTCCTGCATGTAGCCCTGTAGTACGTGTAGTCCTGCATGTAGTCCTGTAGTACGTGTAGTCCTGTAGTACATGTAGTCCTGTATGTAGTCCTGTATGTAGTCCTGCATGTAGTCCTGTAGTACATGTAGTCCTGTATGTAGTCCTGTAGTACGTGTAGTCCTGCATGTAGTCCTGTAGTACGTGTAGTCCTGCATGTAGTCCTGTAGTACGTGTAGTCCTGTAGTACATGTAGTCCTGCATGTAGCCCTGTAGTACGTGTAGTCCTGTAGTACATGTAGTCCTGCATGTAGCCCTGTAGTACGTGTAGTCCTGTAGTACATGTAGTCCTGCATGTAGCCCTGTAGTACATGTAGTCCTGTAGTACGTGTAGTCCTGCATGTAGTCCTGTAGTACGTGTAGTCCTGCATGTAGCCCTGTAGTACATGTAGTCCTGCATGTAGTCCTGTAGTACGTGTAGTCCTGCATGTAGTCCTGTAGTACATGTAGTAGTGTTGTCAAAAATATCGAAGTATCGATACATATCGATACTGAATATTTAAAACGGCTTCGATACTCATTTCCCGAAGTACCGATACTTTCTGCAGTATCGGTACCAGCTGGCGAGTGTTCTACCGCAAGTTGTTGACGCGCTGTTCAGAGCACTCAGCGCGCTTGCTCCCCGGCTCCTCTGAGTCCAGCCCTCCCCCTCACAGAGTCACAGAGAGCCGTCTTCTTCAGTTAGTAAACAAACATTTTAGCTGAAGATGGTAAATGCAGAGCCTCCGCAACTTGTGCTTGTGGATAAAGAAAACAGCAGAAGTGCTGTTTGGAGGTACTTCGGGTTTCAAGTAAACAACGAAGGACAAGCTACAAATGCCCCAATGATATTTGCAAGCGGTGTTAGAGCAGTGCCAGCGCCGATCTCCATAAAGAAATGAAAGAGGTTCGTGACAGCTGCTCTTTCAACGTCACTGTGACTGAAGCATTAAACCATTAACTCTAGTTTAATACATGATACGTTGTCTACTGATGGCGCATAATATCAACAGCTGATTCGTTGTAACGTTACAGCTACCAGCTAACGTTAGCTACTGCTAGCTCCGTTAGCTTAGCTGGCTACTTGTATAATTACTGCATGGTAACGGAGTAACGTTAACGTTTAAACGTTATGTCGAGGTCATACAATACTACAGTCGACATAAGGTTAACGTTACCCTGTTTCCATCAAGTGTTTAAATAGCAGCAATCTTGTTGAAAATGTAACCTTACTAAAATGCTCCGAGCATAGCCTCTCTCTCTCTCTCTCTCTCTCTCTATCGCTACCTCTCTCTCTCTCTCTCTCTATCTACCGCTACCTCTCTCTCTCTACCGCCCTCTCTCTCTCTCTCTCTCTCTCTCTCGTTATCTTTAAATAAAAACGAAACTGTTACTAACTGTAATATAAACAGTTCAGTTTGTCAGGTACATGCAACACAGATTACAGTGTTTACATCTGTCTGCTTGAGAAAATACCATGTTCTGCATTGAAGTGAGATGAACAGTTATTTTTAAATGTGTAATCTAAAGATAAACAAAGGGTTTTAAAATTGTTATATTTATCTTCTCTTATAGTACCAGAGAGAAGCTAAATTTGAAGCAAAATTTGTTTAAAAAAAAATATATATATATATATATATTTTTTTTTTGATATCGAAATAATATCGAAGTATCGATACTTTTCAAGGTATCGTATCGAAGTCGAAATTCCAGTATCGTGACAACACTAACATGTAGTCCTGCATGTAGCCCTGTAGTACATGTAGTCCTGCATGTAGTCCTGTAGTACGTGTAGTCCTGTAGTACGTGTAGTCCTGCATGTAGTCCTGTAGTACGTGTAGTCCTGTATGTAGTCCTGTAGTACGTGTAGTCCTGTATGTAGTCCTGTAGTACGTGTAGTCCTGCATGTAGTCCTGT
>NC_140175.1:97346853-97379755 GCF_963971535.1 Notolepis coatsorum
CTCTGACACCATTATTTTTGGGTCGCGGCCTGAAAAGTTTGGGAACCCCTGGTATAATGAACCACAAAAATAAAAATTTTAATTTAACTTATTTTTTTTAAATATAAAGTTTGTCAATAGGGATGTATCAGTAATATTGGCAGTGGTAGTAGTCGTAATAGTAATCCACTATATTCTTTTATTTTCTAAAAAATAAACCAGTTCAAAAAACAAAAGCCGTTTTGAGCCTGGGCTCCAGCCACTGTGTGCAGCTCATCTTGTACCTCGCCATTATCATGCAGCGGTGTCTCTCTGACATCACAAATCATCACATTTTCAGATGACTCACTTCAGTGAGGGTGAATATTGTGAGAGGAGAATTGGAAGAATGCGCCAATATGAGAATTAGAGACATAGATCATATTAATATAAGTTCACATAGCTAGGAAACAATGCTAAACACTCAAAAAGGCCATTTATAAGATAGTTCCCCTTTAAAATGTTTTTTTTTCAGGCCAGGACCCAGAAAATAAGGCGTCAGAGAGCCGCGGCACAATGCACATCGTCAAGCTTTGTGGCAGATTTTTTAAGCCAAATATCACTTCAATCCTATAGTTCAAGTTAGTTATTCATTTATATGTGCTATTTATGAGAGAGCTAACTTGTTGCAAAATAATAATGATAATAATAATAGCCTCATTAACACTTTAACTGCCGGAAGACGTGTTTAGGCGTCCTTCCCCGCCATGCTCAAGTTGCCGAAGACGCCGTAACTCGTCTTTGATATCAATATTTCAAAAATCTGTGATCGGATTCATATTTCCCATCCGCTGGCCTGAGACCCACCAAAAAGCCCCACTGAACCCTCTAGCGGTTCAAGAGCGCCATCTGGTGGCCGATCGGCGCAATCGCCTAACAGGAAGTTACTTGGACGATGTGCTGTTCTCCCATATTACTTCCGGGCACTCGGTAAAGGTCCCGGCACTCTAGCTCGTCACAATACATAGCGATCCGTTGCCAATAACTCGATAAACAACATGATTTGGACGTATATACCATTATACAACCTGGAAATGGACCGGGTATTCCAACATCCCATAATAGGAAAATGTATACTCCACGCTCATCGCCCAACGGCGCGAGGAAGATACGGTAAGATTCAGCGTTATTTTTCAATGTCTTCTATACTAACTGATCTGATGAACATTTGACCCACATTAGATGAATGGTATAACGCTGCCCACGGAATTATAAACGCCCCCTCGCCCATCCGGTCAACATCAGATGATGTGTAGTAACTTCCAGAAGTCCGTCCAGTTGGATTTTTTTATATCGCGCCGATTGCTATCAAACTGTATTTGATCATCAATATAATGCATTTGGGGCTATAAATCACGTTCTGGAGAAAGCTGCAGAAAGAGATGAAAACATACTTATACTTTAGATCATATTTTAGTATGAATATGTGAATGAAAAAGTTTAACGTTCATACACCCTGAACAATACATATAGGACATTGAATGGGCCCTAATAATGGCAATTTAGCAATAGAATTTAAAAAGTTATAGCCCTGCAAAGAAGGGGAATGTCTCCATAGACAAATAGAGCTGGCAACCTATGGTATATCATGCATTTAGCCTTAGGCAATCAAAGTGTTAAAATACTATTGTTGCTTCGGTTGTTTTCAGCGTTTTATGTGCATAATCTGTTATTTAGTTTGAAATGTTCGTTGAAATAAGTAGATTTTTCGTTTTTGTTTATTTATTAAGTTAATATAAAACCATATAGTCACATTTTAGAATACAATAGAATAGAATTTTAGAATACAACTAGAAACACTGTCCTGGCCTGCTTCTAAGTTCAGTGGCCTGAATTTTTTTATTTTTTATTTTTTGGAAATCATCTCGCGGCCCACCTTTGGGTCGCGACCCCGACTTTGGGAACCACTGCCCTAGAGGGTCGGAGGTCCACCCCCCATAGTCTCTGAAAATCCTGTGGGAAACACTGAAGGCTCTACAGAGAGTGGTGCACTCAGCAGAGCGTACTACAGGTATTGCACTACCACCCCTGCAGGACTTATGAAATAGGAGATGCAAATCCAGAGCCTGCAGAATAATGAAGGACCCTCACCGGCTCACCACCCCAACAACAGCCTGTTCATGCTGCTGAGGTCAGGCAAGCGCCTCCGCATACATGCAGCAAGAACATAGAGACTCAGGCTCAGCTTCTTCCCCCAGGCCATCAGAACATTGAACACTGATCTCTCCACACACAAGCACACAAGCACACACACACACACACACACACACACACACACACACACACACACACACACACACACCACACATCCTGCACTCTCTCACACACAAACACACTACAGGTTACTTTAAACACAAAAGAAAAGGTCACTTTAAAGAAAAAAAAAGAAAAACATAACTATGTTTTTGTATAGTATAGTTAGTATAGCATAGTTAGTAGGGGTGGAACGGTACGCATTCGAACCGTACACCGTTCGGTATGACCTCCACGGTTTGGGGCATGTGTGTATTGTTCGGTTCAGGGGATGCACAAAAAAATACGCACATACACGCACGCACACACCACCCAGAGACTAAGACCCAGAGTAACTAACATTAGCTTAGCCGCTAACTAACGTTTACCTGATGTAAACAAGACGAAAGTCTTTTTCTGGTCTGTATCCTCTTAGCAGTTGTTTGTATTGAGCCGTACTGTATTGTAACGTACCCATTCTGCAATCTGTTAACACATTGGGCGCCAGCCATTAGCCTTATCCTTGTAGCTAACACGCCAGGTTTCCATAGCATATTTTCACTGGGCGTCACTATGTTTGGAGAGCTATATCTATATTCTATATTATAGCTATGGAGACAATACAATGGTCATTTGACAGTGACTTTCTTCCGTCGAACATGCAAAAAAGTAGGGCTGTCTTAAACTTCGAAGCTTTGTTCGATGGGCACGGGATTCGAACGGGAAAATAAAATTAGAATATATTAAATTAAAAAAAAAATAGGGATGCTCGATATTGGCTTTTTTACCGATACCGATATACCGATATTGTCCAACTCTTAATTTCCGATACCGATATCAACCGATATATGCAGGGTCCCCCCCCCCCCCCCCCCCCAGAAAACTGAATAATTTCAGGTAATTAACATTACATATCTCTTGTTGTGGAATTAACACAACATTATGCATACTTTTGACAATAAATAAAATCAGAATTTGTTCTTACTTGCTTGCCTGGGTAAATAAAGCTTATAGAAATGTTTTTTTAAAACTGATACCGATATTTTCCGATATCACATTTTAATGCCAATATCGGCAGATAATATCGGTAGGCCGATAATATCGGACATCCCTAAAAAAAATCTATTCTTGCGCCTCCAATGCAACGAACGTCATACGCCTTAACTCTGCCTCTCTTTGTTAACTACAACAAGCAATGCTGTTTGTTATTTAAGATGAGGTCGGACTCGGGCGGCTGGGTGGCGCAGCGGACATTGCACTCGTCACCAACGCAAGAGACACCGGCTGTCAGCGTTGCCTCCGGCTTGGGCCGGCCGTCATACTGACTCAATTGGCAGAGTTAGCGGGAGGGGAGTCGATGGGTGGTAATCTGGACGTTGTACAGGTCGGTCAGGGCGCCTGCACAGCAAAGACAGGAAAATGGCAGGGGCAGTGTGAGCCTCCTACACGTTACTCCTCGCCAATGAGAGTCCGCGCTGGCAGGTGAAAAGATGTGACTGGCTGCCTCCACATGTATCGGAGGGGACATGTGATGGGCTTCTATCGTCCCTACGACTGGCCAGTGGGGGGCACATGCGAGCAACGATCAAGACAGGGGAGGGGAGAATTGGCACGGCTAAATTGGGTTGGGAGAAAAATTTGAAAAATGGAGGAGAAAAAGTGGATAAAAAAAAAGATGAGGTCAGACTTGGCACTGACATATTTGTGTTCATTGTGCTGCTTTTATAAAGCCTCAAATGACAACTTACAATATTTCATGAAGGCAAAGTGTTTCGTTTGTCTAAGATTTAAAAAGTTTTAAACTTTACAGCACTGACAATTCTCTATAGTATTTTTTATAGTGTCCCGACCCATATAAAAACATGTCTTAATAAAAAAATAAGTCGAATTCTGCCTTTGTCTCTATTAACTACATATTAATATAATTGTTTGCTTTATAGATGAAGGTTGCAACATAATTATGTAATGTAATGTTGTTGGCTGTGTAACGGAGAGCAGCCGCTCCGGCAGCGCAGCTCCCGACTCATTCATTTAATTAATTAATCCAATCCAATCCAATCCACTTTATTTATAGAGCACATTTTAAAAAAAAAACAAAGTTGACCAAAGTGCTGTACAAGTCCCACAACATAAGAAAAAAATAATCATATTTTTTTATTTATTTTTATTTTATCTCAAAGCTTCGAATTAAAATCTAATCTTGGCCCTGAAGCTTCGACGGCCAAAAAAAGCTTCGAAGGTCAGCCCTACAAAAAAGAGATAATTTTTTCATGTACGTTTGCGCGTTATCCCGTGGTGAATATTGTATAGTTTAGGAGTAATCCGGGCTAATTCCTGAAAAGCCTAGTTATAGGGCGCTACGTGAATTCTGCTATAAGCGTTGGCGTTTCTTGCCTGGACACGCTACTATTTCCAAATCAAATGTATATAATAGGTATTATGTTTCATCATGAATGCATGAAAGGGGGGGGGGGGGGGGTAGTTTTTTATGCTTTGATGGCCAGTAACGGCATTCGTTTTGAACACCACACACGCTGATCAGCTGGATCGATATGAAAACATTATACGATCAAGCTGGAATTGACGTCAGATAGTCCTTACCTTTGATCGGGGGTATTCCAAAAAGAACATTCCAATTGTCTGCTCGCAATTTCGTTTCGAAAGCGATCCCATGCACTCAAGTGTTTGTCTGGAGTCCCGTAACAAGATATTACTGCCGGAGGGATTTCCTCGATGTACCAGCGCCACTTCCGGTTTGGCGTGGAGTGTAACTCGCCCGATCATCCACCAGGCGGCGGTATTGAGGCGTTGCAATATCAGACAGGGTGCAGCTGCAGTCCCGCAGGGAGGCTGGATGAATTATGAATGCCATGGCGAAAAAATTTTATATTGATCCCAACAACAAATTATCACGTTGTTGGCGTTCAACGCATGGCGGGCAATAACGAATTATGACGTTGTTGGCGTCCAATGTGTTAAGAACTGATAATCAGGGAATTTAAACATTATTGACAATGTGTTTAATTTAAAGAAAGGAAAGTCTAGTGCTGGTTAACACTTTGACTGCCGGGAAACGCTGTACAGCGTCATTCCCGGCCATGCTCAAGTTGCCGGAGGACGCTGTACAGCGTCCTTATATCAATATTTCAAAAATCTGCGATCGGATTCATATTTCCCCTCCGCTGGCCTGAGATCCACCAGGAGGACCCACTGAGCTCTCTGGCGGTTCAGGAGCGCCATCTGGTGGCCGATCGGCGCAATCGCCAAACAGGAAGTGCTATGGAGGTTGTGCTGGTCGGCCATATTACTTCCGGGCACTCTGTTTGGCTCCCGGGACTCGATCTCGACACAATACATAGCGATCGATTGCCAATAACTCGATAAACAACATGATTTGGACATATATACTATTATACAAGCTGGAAATGGACCCGATATTTCTACATACCATAATAGGTAAATGACTGTTCCACGCTCATCGCCCAACGGCGCGAGGAGGATACGGTAAGATTCAGCGTTATTTTTGATCGTATTCCATATAAACTGTTATGATGAACATATCACCCACACTAGATGAATGATATAACGCTGCCCACGGAATTATAAACGATCCCCCGCCCATCCGGTCATCATCAGATCATACGTAGATCATTCTAGAAGTACGTCCAATTGAAATTTTTTATATCGCCCCGATTGCCATCAAACTGTATTTCATCATCAATATAATGCATTTGGGGCTATATATCACGTTCTGGAGAAAGCTGCAGAAAGAGATGAAAACATACTTATACATTAGACCATACTTTACTATGAATATGTGAATGAAAAAGTTTAACGTTGCTACACAATGAACAATACATATAGGACTTTGAATGGGCCCTAATAATGGCAATGTAGCAATAGAATTTAAAAAGTTATAGCCCTGCAAAGAAGGAGAATTTCTCCATAGACAAATAGCGCTGGCAATCCACAGTCATTTTCCGGATTTCTGGCCGGCACCCATAGTGTTAAGCATATGCATACTTTATGTTGATGGCCACAAAAATAGAAAGGTTAAATTTAGTTTGTTTGCACTAAGTTAATACTTTGACAAATGTAGCCTATATTGTGTGCCAAACATTATTTAAGGCAAACCGCTGTAAACCTTTTTTTTTTTTACCAAATAAATAAGAAGCATGTTTAAATCAACAATGCCTCCCCTCTTGCTGTAACAAAATCTCTCCTAGCTCTAACCGGTCACTGTCAAATGATGTGCCTGATGTCAAACTGCCTCATTCTTTCAGTTTTTGCATGACTACGTCCTTGAGAATAACTGAAAAGTTGGATTATTATTTTTAGGCTATATATCTTATGCTGATGTATGGTCTTTTTGAAGTGTTACATTTTTTTTTAATAAAAAACAACATATACCGAACCGAACCAAAAAGCGTGACCCCAAAACCGTGATACAAAAATAACCGTGGATTTTGTGAACCGTTCCACCCCTAATAGTTAGATATAGTATAACTATATATTGTATTGTACAGTATATTGTATAGTAGTGTATATAGGACTAATTACCTTTTAATTCGTAAGCTTAGCATTGTATTGTATTTTATCTTAGTACTTTTTATCATGTCTATTTTATTATCTATTCTATTTTATTCTATTATTATTTGTATTTTTTGCACAATCAAAGCGGTCATGGCCACCTTCATTGCACTATGTCTCGTGTATGTATGTGACGAATAAATCTCTTGAAACTTGAATCTTGAATCCAGTGTCCTTCTCACACATTCATCTCTTCCTTGGGTGACTTGCTGATTAAATGTGGCATAGCATCCATTTCGATGTCCAATTCAAGGGAATGGCCTCGTGCCTGTACCAAAGAGGCTCTGAGCGGGGAACCTGTGTAGTATTGCATTCAAAAGGTGTAACTGCATACTGAATATCTATTTCAATGCACAATGATGGAAATGTATTCAAATAAAATACTTGTCGTTGATCAATTTGAAAAATATTCAAGAAGTCAGGTCCTTGGCCTGCTGTCACCCCCTTTGCAACGTTTCCTCCGAATCGGCTCTGTAGTTTGAGAGAAATGTTGTGAACAGATACACGGATAAACTATACGCTTCCACCTGGTGTTGATAATAAAGAGACATGAGGGCCATTGCAAAATGTGTCAATCCAACCCCTCCCTACCACCAGCAAAATGTTACTGCCATGAAAATCACAATGTGCTTTTAGAACAAAACAAAAACAATTGGCCAGCGTTGCTATGGTGGTGTAGCCACTAAGGCGTAGTTTTCCAATTACTGAATATATACAACTTTTCTTCTCATCGTCACTGAACAAGCCAAACTATTCTGTCAGTTATTATGATGGTCCTCGCTGCTCAGAACCAACTGTTAAGCGAAGTGCCAGTCATTTTGTTAACTCACAGTTTAATCTTGGCAAGGGATCGTCCCACATGGGTTTTTTTAGACTGAAGGCAGACTCGCTGCCTACACTTTCTGAGGAATGAATCTGTGGCGGGAGAAACATCATTCATCCTGAGGCTTTCAAACAGGTGTTCATTCTTTCAGCGAGGAATTAGTTGAAGTGGCTCCGCACTTAACACACATTTGGCCCCCATGGATCAAACGTGAATAATGTTGTTAGCAAACACTGTAATGTGCTGTTTGACAATCGCATGCCGCCTCTCAAACAGGACGACAGGGATGGGGGGGGGGGGGGGGGGGGGGGTGTTGACAGCTTCAGTCCAAGCAGAGTTGCTCCTCGCCGGCTGACCGTGTCGGCAGCGATCCCACAGGACTCCTGCTGAGCTTCTCCACATTCAACAACAACCGCTAATTCCCTGCTACTAGTCTTAACAGAAAGACTGTCAGGCTTTACAACTGTGTAGGACCCAGGCCTAGAACTGCACCCTGAGAGAGGGAACTGCGCCCTGAGAGGGAGGTTTGCCCTGAGTGGGAGGTTCAAAGGGTCAAAGTGGGTATCAAACAGGAGGGAAGACTGTCAAGTTTTAAACTGTGGATTCCAAACAGAGAAGGTAAAGACAACTTTGAACAGTAATCCAGAACTATTTTATTGCACTGTAAAAAATATTGCACTTTATGTGCTAATTTTATGTCTATTCTACAATTTTATTGCACTATTGCACTATTTTACTCTGTCTATTTTATCTTACTCTTTTTATTATTGTCTATTTAAAACTGAACCATAAACAAGGTGGCCTGTTGGGATGTTAGATCCTAATGTGAAAAACTGTGATTTTATGTCTGCACTTTATGTGCTCATTTTATGCCTGTCTTTTTTCTGCTGTGAAGCACTTTGAGCTGCAGTTTCTGTATGAAAGGTGCTATACAAATACAGTTTTTTATTATTATTATTATTATTATTATTATTATTATTATTATTATTATTATTATTATTATTATTAACTTTATTAAGATAATTGATCAGGATTCCGTTCTCGTCCTGCTTGCTCTCATGGGAATCACTGGGCCACTGAAAACTTTCAAAAGCGTTGAGATTATTCACATGAATAGGATTCCACACACCTCGCAAGGGTGTTAATTAAGGAGCAGATCGGTCGTGCTTTATTATCAGCACGACAAAGTCTCTCTCTCTCTCTTCTCCTCTCTCCCCTCTCTCTCTCTCTCTCTCTCAGCAGCACCACCAGGCTCTACCACTGGCTCATTGTTGAAAGCAGACTCTCCACTGTGACTAACTGAATGGCATCCTGGCAGGTAACACAGGGAGGAGGAAACGTGGGTGAGGAGAGAACCGCGGGAGGGAGGAAAATATAAAGGAGCGAGAAAGGCTCTCTTGAAAACCACTGGACCTTTTAGTAAACCGCGTGGGCTTGAAAACACACAAGGCCTATTCCAGTCTTTTCCACAAGGCCCGGAGGATATTGTTCCCCTGAGCCGCGCCGAGCCCAGGCCTCTATTCTCGCCAACAAGATTTTCGTCCAACTCTTACATCACCATCTGCTCTCGATGCGCCGTTATCTATTTTCATTCTAGTGCTGTCAATCGATTAAAATATTTAATCTGATTAATCGCATGATTGTCCATAGTTAACTCGCGATTAATCGCAAATTAATCGTATTTTTTTATCTACCTTAAACAGATCTTTTTCAAGTTCCAAGTTTTAATACTCTTATCAACATGAGTCAACAAATGCTTGCTTTATGCAGCCATTTAACACAAAAGGATGACCCTCATGCATTGCAAATTTGCATCAAATTCTAAACAGAGTGATGCACAAAATAACTTAAAAGAAAATAATAATTTAAAACAATGAATAAAGTGTGCATGAAATAATAGGGGAAAAGAAATTTAGGAACTTGTTACATTCACCCACACAAGGGCTGAGTACTCATACCCCCCCCCCCCTCTCTCTCTCTCACACACACGCTGTATCAATAATACACCTGAGTGAAGTCTAGTTAAAAAAATAATAATAATAATTCTAAAAAGTTAATCGTGAGTTAAAAAAAATATTGGCGGTATAATCGTGCGTTAACGCGTTAATACCGTGTTAACTTTGACAGCCTTATTTCAATCACAACACCGTCAACAACGTGGCCCACGGTTATTCAATTAATATCAACAAAAACTAAAAACTAAAAATAACTACTGAACCAGGTGCAACATTTTTTTTAAACATGGTGGCCTCGTGGTTTAATAGGAGTCTGAGCTGTTTTCACATTGCTAAGCATCTGAATATCATGTTCAAGTTTAAAGTTTTGCTTTATTTGTCACATATAAGTACAATATAGTGAAATGCTTGGTCCTGAAATGTAGCTTGATACAGTAAAAAAGGTAAAGAGAGACAATCCTGCAGACTCAAGAGTGAGAGAGGAAGAGATGGAGCGGATACCGGTTGGGTATCATTACTAGGGATGGGTACCGAATCCGGTACTTTTCGACCGAATCACGTTGGTACTACAGAGTACCGATTCACGTGAGATAACACCGGTGGATAATTTGAAGTTTGGACACATTTTTACAACTGAGGTAGGTAGATAACATTTTAGAGACTAAAGTACCGATGGGTACCAGTATCGATTCACAGGTACCGGCACCAGCACCGGTATCGGTTCAAATGTGAACGGTACCCAACCCTAATCATTACACAGTGGGTATCGTTCCTGGGCAGAAGCCTCTTCAGTCCGACGCACATCCAGTAGCCTCGGCAGCCCGAGCTGTGACTAAGGGTTAGAGACACAACCTCCTTCCACCAGAGCACCATAGTAAGCAAATTCATCACTTCCTTCCCTCCTCCTCCTCCTCCTCCTCCCTCTCCCCTTCCCTGTGGCCCCCGACTGGGGTGCTGAAATGACCTGCTCCGCTGCTCCGGGGTCCTCCACATGTGCAGCTGTTCTGGCTGTGAATGGCTCCCTGTGCGCTCTGCGAGCTATGGCCAGGGGCAACACCCAGTGCTAACGTGCCAGGGGAGGATTTCCAGAGCCTCGATAAGAGCTAAATAAACCAGCCCCACGAGCCCCCACATCTGGGGGAACGGCTCCACTAGTAAACACTGGGCCTTGGCCTGGCCCGCCCCGCCAAGCCAGGGCCTTGTTTTCACTCAGAGAGGCCATATTATGCTGCTTTTCAACAAGTTAATATAGGTCCCCAAGGTCCCCAAAACGTGTATTTGAAGTTTTTTTTTGCTGAAAATACCACTCGGATTATGCATCCTAGCAGCCACTATACCCCATCTGTTTCGGTGCTGTTCTCGACCGGCTGTTTCTGTGCCTGTAGCTTTAAATGCAAATGAGCTGCTGCTTCCCACGCCCCCGAGGCGTCTTCTGGCCCACGAACATTCTGATCAAACTGTCCAATACTAGGCGTTAACTTGCCGTTGCATATCAAATGAGAATGAAGATCCGGGAATCTCCTACTCCTGAATAAATTATATTTCTTACCTAAAACGTTGTCAGAAACATAATTTTAGTGAACCGCTTAGGTGGAAAAAGAGACGGTGAACGAGCAAGCCTCCATCTTGCAAAACGGAGACACAGAAGTCAAGGACCACCCATATGCAATGTGTTACATAGTGTTACATAGTGACGTAGAGCAGTAACGGAAGAAAAGGCTGTACTACAAACACCTACTACAGCGGAAGAAAAGGCTGGACTACAAACACCTACTACAGTGGAAGAAAAGGCTGGACTACAAACACCTACTACAGCGGAAGAAAAGGCTGGACTACAAACACCTACTACAGTGGAAGAAAAGGCTGGACTACAAACATGGACTACAAACACCTACTACAGTGGAAGAAAAGGCTGGACTACAAACATGGACTACAAACACCTACTACAGTGGAAGAAAAGGCTGGACTACAAACATGGACTACAAACACCTACTACAGTGGAAGAAAAGGCTGGACTACAAACATGGAAATAAGGAGAAAAAGTGGATAAAAAAAAACACCTACTACAGTGGAAGAAAAGGCTGGACTACAAACACCTACTACAGCGGAAGAAAAGGCTGGACTACAAACACCTACTACAGCGGAAGAAAAGGCTGGACTACAAACACCTACTACAGCGGAAGAAAAGGCTGGACTACAAACACCTACTACAGTGGAAGAAAAGGCTGGACTACAAACATGGACTACAAACACCTACTACAGCGGAAGAAAAGGCTGGACTACAAACATGGACTACAAACACCTACTACAGCGGAAGAAAAGGCTGGACTACAAACACCTACTACAGCGGAAGAAAAGGCTGGACTACAAACACCTACTACAGTGGAAGAAAAGGCTGGACTACAAACACCTACTACAATGGAAGAAAAGGCTGGACTACAAACACCTACTACAGCCTACTACAGTGGAAGAAAAGGCTGGACTACAAACATGGACTACAAACACCTACTACAGTGGAAGAAAAGGCTGTACTACAAACATGGACTACAAACACCTACTACAGTGGAAGAAAAGGCTGGACTACAAACATGGACTACAAACACCTACTACAGTGGAAGAAAAGGCTGGACTACAAACATGGACTACAAACACCTACTACAGTGGAAGAAAAGGCTGGACTACAAACATGGACTACAAACACCTACTACAGTGGAAGAAAAGGCTGGACTACAAACATGGACTACAAACACCTACTACAGTGGAAGAAAAGGCTGGACTACAAACATGGACTACAAACACCTACTACAGCGGAAGAAAAGGCTGGACTACAAAACAAGGCATTTCCGGCAGTTCGGGAGCAGTGTTTTCTGACGAAGAGAATGACTCCCTTTGGAGTGGACTTTTGGGCTTTGGAACTCTGCATGAAGTTCCACATGCGCCTCCAGCTATATGACACACTAAAGGAAAGGGAAAACCCCCAAAAGGCTAAATATGTCCCCATTAATGACGATGGCCTAGGGATTCTGCACAGCCGGCCCATCACATTCGCTTAGACTCGTCACTAGGTCCGCTTCCTCTGAGTCATAACCGCACACAAACCGCATGCCGGCGACTCGCATACACACACACAACCGGGTTACATGGTTTTTTCATTCAAACATTACATTGTCACTTTTGCTTTCTAGAGAACAGGATATCCCAGCTCCTCGGGCCAGTCCATAGGAATGTCACTTCGTTTAGAACAGGGGTCTCAAACTCAATTTACCTGGGGGTAGAGTCTGGGGGAGGCTGGGCCGCACCAAATATTATATATATATATATATATATATATATTTTTTTTTTTTTTTTTTTTTTTTTTGCAAAATCAACTCTGCCTCTCTTTGTTAACTACAAGAAGCAATGCGGTTTGTTATTTAAGATGAGGTCGGACTCGGCACTGACAGATTTGTGTTCATTATGCTGCTTTTATAAAGCCTCAAATGACGGCTTACAATATTTCTTACAATATTGAAAGTGTTTTGTTTGTTTAAGATTTAAAAAGGTCTAAACTTTACAGCATTGACAAAGTTGAACAAAGTGCTGTACAAGTTCCACAACATTAAAAAAAATATATATATATTAAAAAGAATTAAAAATTATTATATATTTGTTTTACGGTACTTTGATGTCAAGTAGGGGGCCGCAAAATATCATCCAGCGGGCCGCAATTGGCCCACGGGCCGCGAGTTTGAGACCCCTGGTTTAGAATCACTGCATAACACAAGAGGGCTTTTGCCATTTGGACCACATCCTGGGTGTTATCCCTGCTGCACACAGCTAGGTGACACCAAGCCAAGCTTCCCCGAAGCAGCGTCTGGCCTGGAGGACTCCCTGCTGGTCACAGAGGGGATGATGAGAGTCAGTTCAGTTCAGTATTTTACAGAGCTGCCTTGGGATTGGGAGTGATATAAGTTGTTTTATTGAGTCAATCAATCAATCAAATGTGTTTGTATAGCACATTTAAACATGACACTTGTCATGCTTCACAGTGGGTCGCGTAGCAAGTTTTTTTTAATAGTACTCCTAAAGTATAAATAAACAGAAAATAAACAACCAACAGACAATCAAAGAAACAGAACAACACGTCAAAACAAACGAGGCAAGAGTCAGAGTGAGTCAGGGAAGGCTAGGGAGTATAGGTGAGTTTTGAGCTTAGAATTAAAAGACTCGATGGAGGGGGCAGATTTGATAGACGTGGGGATGCTGTTCCAGAGGTCAGGGGCTGCGACAGCAAAAGCACCCGCACCGCCCCTAGACTTGATACATTTGTTGTGTACAGCTGTCACACCATGAGATGTCTGTATCTCTTATCTATCCCAGGGAATGGACCATATTGATGGACCTCGGGCTACCTGACCTCACCTAAAATCATCCTTTTAAGTATATCTTTCAATCCTCCAGCTCATCTTGGATAAACCATAGTAGCTAGGCCAAAATACAGGGGGGGGAGGGGGGTAGATTAGCTAGTGGTTCTTAATTCCGCTAAGAACCATTTAGTGTCATCCACCTCAGGTTCAGAGGGCGGTCAGGGCGCGGAGAATGATCCACACATAATCGTGTTGCTAGAACATCCTGTGGCATCGCATCATCCACACATTATTGGCCTACAGATTCAGATTCCTTTATTGTCACGTCAGTACCTTACACTTTGTTCAACCATAGCAGCATCCAATATAAATAAAATAAGCATAGAATAAAAATTAAATAAGATAGAATATGACTAAAACAAAGATGACTATATAGTTATTTTAAATTTTTTTTGTATCTTTTTCCCCCTCCTTTTTCCTCTGATTTTCTCCCATCCCAATGTTAGTCATTATGACAATTCCCAATCCCCTTCCTGGTCGCTGCGCACTTACCCCCCACAGTCGGTCTGGGAGAGTGGAGGCTATGACGTGCTTCCTCCGACACACGTCTAGCCAATCAACCGCTTCTTTTCACCTGGCAGCGCGGACTCTCACTGAGAGGGTGTAACGTGTGGAAGGATCACACTACCCCCCTTAGATCCTATCCGCGCTGAGCAGGCGCCCCGACCGAATTGTAGGAGTCGCTGTTTACAATGATCCGGACCCACCCCGCCAGCTTTCCCACTCTCTAATACAGCCAATTGTATTAGTGTGAACGGCCAGCCAAGCTGGTGACAACGCCGGAGCTGTGAGCTGGATTCGAACAGGCGAATCCAGCGTCTCCGGTGTTGGTGACAAGCACAATCTCCGCTACGCCACCTGACCGCCCTGACTATAATATACAGTTCTAAAAAAGTGTGCAGTGCAGATAACAGGATGTAGATATTATACTATATCAAATTTAAATAACAAAATGGCTATGTACAGTTCCTACTAGAAGATAGAAAAGTATGTTGTGTGATGTGCAATAATTAGCAGTGTGTAAAATGCAATGTGCAATACAGTTTATCAGCAGCAACACTGTTTCTCAAGTGTAGTCGGGGGGGGGGGGGGGGGGGGAGCAGAGGGAGGGGGGGCTGTCAATGGGCTCTGTTGACGAGTCTGATGGCTTGGGGGGGAAAACTGTTCTTCAGCCGGTTGGTTCTGGCTGTGTGACTGCAGTAGCGCGTTCCAGACCGCATCAGCTGGAACAGTCCATGGTTGGGGTGATTCAAGTCCTTGATCATTTTCCGGGCTTTTTTGATGCACTGGCTCTTGTAAATATCCTGGATGGAGGAAAGCTCACATCCACAGATCTTTTGGGCTGCCCTCACGACTCTGCTGTCCTCACGACTCTACTCAGCACTCTGAGGTTGAGGTTTGTGCAGCTCCCCCTCCAGGGACACTCTCTGTTGTCCCTCTGTAGAACGCCTTCAGGATCTTGGGTGTCATGCAGAACTTCTTCAGCCTCCTGAGGTGGTAGAGGCGTTGTTGGGCCTTCTTTACCACATGATTAGTGTGAATTGAATTGAGTTTATCAGTGATGTGAACACTGAGGAACTTAAAACTACTCTCCACTGCACCCCCGTCGATGGTAATGGGGTCCAGCTTCTCTCCCTTTCTCCTGTAGTCTATGACCAGCTCTTTGGTTTTGTCCACATTGGGGGAGAGGTTGTTCTCCTGTTGTCAAACTCTCTCCTGTAGGCCGCTTTGTCGTTCTTGGAGATTCTGCCCATCACTGTGGTGCCATCGGCGAATTGAATCACAGTGTTTTTTGGGAAGCTTAGCTTTATACTTATAGCACATGCATGAGCCTGATCTCTTTTGAACGATAACATTCTGAAGTCACTAATGCAAAAAAGGATAATCACTTTTAGTGCTAATGAAATAGAGTAACAGAGGTTTGAACTTGAGTTGAACTTGAACTTTGTGTACTAAAATGTTTCTTTAGTGGTTGCCAGATTCCAGATTCGATTATTCCAGCATAGAGGTATGAGCTGGAAAACACTGCGGTTCCATAGCCAGAAGTCTTATGTAGTACAGGTTCAGATTTAAAAAAAATCCGTTCAGAAATGAGTGTTTGAGAGAGGTTCGAGTAAACTGTGCGCCAAAAATAAAATATTCCAAAATCCATTTCTGCCATCCACCAATAAAATTTTCGCTCATCAACTTTCACCTACTTCCTATATTCGCACCCCCCCCCCCCCCCCCCCCATGTGGGGTATCGTTGGAAGCGGACACTCGTTGGCTACAACGCTGACCAATAATCGTCGCCATTAGCGGTGATTGGTCAGTCCTCGAGCGTATACTGTCCGACGTGGTCATTTGACGCGCTGCCTGTAAAAAGCTGCTCGCCCGACATATCGTCATGTAACTCTAGAATCAAGGCACGGAATTGGTCGAGTTAGGTGGTGTTCGAACGGCGGCAAATAGATGTTTCGAACGGTATATTATATGTTCAGCGAAAAATGCAGCCCCTAGCCGGTAGACGCTCGCAAAGTGCCGCGACGTGCGTGCATTGGGCATGACGCCCCGATTTCTGGCCGGTGTGTGGTAAGAGGTTAAATTCATCTCACTCCGTGTTTACTTAGCTAGCGTAGCGTTACATATACAGCTGGGGAACTATCAAAGAGCCCGCTAGCTGGGTATCATGTTACATAGCAAAATGTTTAGCATAAAGACCGACTGGAGTGATGACTGAACTTGTGAAGGTTGTTTATGTTGCCTACTGTTGTCTATGACATGCACTATTATGGCCTTGCACACTGAGTCCCTGCAGAGCAATATTATACGTGGATGGTGTTGTTCTGGAACTTCTGTGTCCGGTGGTTCTTTCGGTACAGCAGTAAATCAAGCCATGTGCTTCAGTCTCTCAGCCATGCTGGCCATTTCATCCTTCCATTGAAATACCATGGCTTCATGAATGACAAGATTTTTACCTGTCTCTAGATTTGATTATAGCTCTATGCAAGTAATGCTTCAAAAGCAACCGAGAGAGGTAGTGAAAGCAGAACAGAAAGCGACCTTACCAGGTCTATAGATTGTAGCACAGATGGCCGATTATCGCAATTCATTTGGCTGTGTTACACACTCACAGAAAAGACAGTAAAAAAAAAAAAAACTCACCCATCATTGGAGCAGGTCATGAACTCTTCTTTAATCTTGGGGTGCCAGCAGCCACCGTTCAGCATGGCTGTGTGACCCTGGAAGAAACAAAACAAAAGAAAAGAGCAGTCAGCGTGGAAATAGAAAGACACATTCTTAGCAATCACCTTGACAAGAGGCTAAATAAGGCTTTGTCGGCCTAATGACTGATTTCAAAACAGACTGACCAATGAACTGGGGCTGCCGAGCGTCATAGGCAGAACGTAGAGCCGACTAACGAGCCTCATTTGAAATGGGAACTAGCAGCGGGGCAAAAAGCCTAGTTTTCATTCTCCCCCCAGTCATTACAGAGGAATGCGAACACAAACACGGGACGATCAAACTCGTAACACAGAACTGGCCTGCATCAGACGTGCAGAGATCCAGTTGGGCTACAGTTCCTGTATCTAGCCTTCATTTTCACAAGTCTTCCTCCAGAGGCGCCTTGATTCAAAGACGGGTGGGGGGAGAGGTAGAGGGGAAACGGTCACTGACGCCAACACTAAAGCCAGGGCGGGCAAGCAGGCTCTGGTCTGGACTATGGCCTCAAACAGTGAGCTCATGGAGAGTGTGACCTGCGGCCGTTTCCTCTGCTTAGAACAGCCCTGTGGAGAATTATCCTTCATTTTCATAAGTCTTCCTCCAGAGGAGCCTTGATTTTCAAGGTCGGCTGGGGGAGAGGGAAGGGGGTCACCAACGCCAACCCTAAAAGCCAGGCAGCAGGGGCTCTAGTCTGCACTACGGCCTCGAAACAGTGAGCTCATAGCGGAGTGTGATGGTGACCTACGGCAGTTTCCTCCGCTTAGAACAGCCCTGCAGAGAATTAGCCACAACAAATAACTTCTTCAAAGGGGAGACTGCCCAGGGAGAGGCCTCCCCCTACCGCTGGGGTGAGAGAGAACCTCAGACATGACATACCTCTATCTGACAGCTGGCCCAGGGGAGGGGAGAGGCTCTTGTACTGCAGCAGCTGACCAAATGGCATCTGGAAGAGGAGGCCTGCCCCGCTCCCTGCTCACTGTCAAATACTTTCAGCGCTGCACTATTATCATGGACACAGGCCATTGCCTGGCTGCAGGCTGGTGGAGAGCAAGAGGAGCACCAGGGGGATCTACCGACCGGTCCTTAATGTTTATGGTAACGTGCGCCCCCGCTCCGCTGTGGAGGTTAAAAGCTCAAATGGCATTTTTTTTTTGTAAATCACTGAATTGCTTCCATGCTTTGGCCGACAGCGTCAAAACAAACAGCGTTGTTCACTTGCGATGGGCCTTTAATTGGGACCGGAGGAACTAGTACTACCGTTGCCCATGCACATCTGACTTCCCCTTCCTCGATGGGCAAAGGAGAGCAAATTGCCAATGACTAAAGAGAAACAGACTGATGCTCATGCTAACAGTAAACACCACATCAGAGAGGGGCCTAATGGCAAACAGAGCCCCAGGAGGAAGGAGGCCTCCCTGATCCTAGGAGAGCCCACCGTATGTATGTGTGCGAGCGTGACATATTATACACTTTATGTAATGATAACAGGGATGGAGTCTTCGCACAACTTTCCGTTCAAAATTGTATTGGCCTTGATGAAACTTGAGTATCCAGAGTTTCTCTTGTAAACAACCCACTTTTGTTTACTCACATTTCCACCCAAAATAGAGGTTTCCATTGTTCTATAACACACACGCTGACTAAACTTCCGACCACAAGTAACCGTTGCAAAGTCCATCTTCGCAGTTTTCTTTGCCCTCACAATGTTTACATCCCATAATGTGTTATGTTGCACTTTCGATTCGGTCGAAGTTTGATTGACAGGCTTAGTCAGCTTGTTAGATTTGGAGGGAGATCGTATATAGACCAATCAATTTGAAGCACAAGGGCATGTTTAATAACTCCCCGATGTTCATGTTGTGCTTGTTTGCGTCCTCATGCGCTAGAAGAACACATGACACATGCAATTTTCTGGGACCCCTTTTCCTCGACTAGGCTCTATAGCACCAATTCTATCGACTAGTAGTCAAAAACTCCAATGGTTACCTTTAACCCATTGGCCGCCAAACCCGAGAGAAGTCGGGTTTCGTCGCCAACCGTTGAGCGTCAAACCCGACTTTTCGCAGGTTTTGATCTTTTGATCTTTTTCCTTTGATCCCCGTTCTAAACACTCGCTCGGAGCTGCCTGGGTCTCCCTGGCACAGCTACCTACGTTGGAATTGCAATGGCCCCGCCAGGTGGCAGTATCATCTACCTTTTGAACTGGGGATATCAGTTGTCTTCCAGTACTGAGTTACCTCCGGCTGCTTCCGCCTCAGAGTGGATCAGGACAGCAATCGGGAGGAGATTTGGTGCCTCAGACCTATTCTTTCCCATATGGTAGCCATGCCCAATATACACGAGTAATTGCGATCGCCATAGGACGACTGGGATTTATTCATTCTGGAGTACCTTCTGACTGAGGTAAGGTCTATCTTAGGTAACCTGCTGGTATTTTTTTTACCTAAAACATGCTTCTGTACCGATCAGTGTCATATTTTACCAGACCTAAAACATGCTTTTGATAACGATCGCAGTTTCTAGTTAAAATGACCCCCCCCCCCCCTTGATGATTTTGTGAAGACACATATGTATATGACTTTGAAGTATTTGGAGTTTCAGGGCGAGCAACCCAAACGATTTGGGCATAATGCATATAACACGTCATATCTTGTCATATACATTTATTGTCACACAGAGCAGAAGAATTTTGCCAAAACAAACGCATTTCCTTTGATTTAATTATACATCAAATGATTTATGTCAAGGATGAGGGACGTCCACTAGTTGCAGAACTTGCAGTCACCTGATTTTTACAGACGATGGCGCCATTGCTCTCATGAAGCAGCAGGTTGGAGGCGGAGTTTTTAGATTACTCCGGTTGCAATGCCTCGCTTGAATGAAGTTAACTTTTCACCTGGATAACGTCAACATTCAGGGTGAATGTAATGTGAGCCACCGGCGCTCGAGCCACCTCAAGGGACTATTGAGGCAACAGTCTCGCTTCGCCAGTTTCTGACAAAAATGCGTGAAATCGGTTACTAATGGCAAGGCGCTCGCCACTAACGCAGGAGATTCTGGGTTCGAGCCCAGCTCTCGGCGTTGCTACTGGCTTGGCTGGTCGTTCATACTAACACAATTGGCAGTGTTAGGGGTGGGAAAGCCAGTGGGTGGGGATTGGACGTTGTGGACATCGACTCCTACAGGTCGGTTGGTGCGCCTGTACAGCAGAATCAGGAAGTATCGGGGGCAGCGTGAGCCTCCCACGCGTTACTCCTTGCCACTGAGAGATCACGCTGTTCAGGTGAAAAGATGTGACAGCTGCCTCCTCGTGTACCGGAGGGGACACGTGATGCAAGGCTCACTGCAGCCGACCAGTGGGAGGCATAGTCTAGCAACGTTCGAGACAGGGGAGGGGAGAATTGAAGGAAGAATTGGCGAGGCGAAATTGGGATGGGAGAAAAATAGAAAACATTTAATCGGTTACTAATGTGAAAGATCGGATCGGGAAAGATCAGTATCGGTAGATACTCAAAATCAAATGATCGGGATCGGATCGGGAGCAAACAAATTTGATCAGGACATCCCTATTAGTCAGTGTTGGACTATGAACAATGCCTGTCAAATTAGCTATTACTATTTCCTCCATAGCTATAATACAGAACACACGATGGGTCCACAAACATTGCTAAAATGGTAAATAACGCTGGCGCCATTGAGTAGAGATGGGAAAACAGCGTGGCGGTCAATGAGTTAACCTCTTCCGCCCGAGTGGTCCGGGGCCGGACTGCAAATGACATCACGTCATAAATCAAGCTCGCCAGACTGTCTGACATAATTATTGTTTTATTTTTCAAATGTATTCAAGAATAAACATCATAACCATGTCACAACAGCAGTTATAATGTATATTTTCATCAATATGTTTGTTTACCAATAGGTTAACACATTGACCGCCAATCAGGTTGTACGACGGGTTTGCTGGTCATGCGAATTCTGCCAAGCCACGGCGTACGACGTTATTGAGATCATATTTAATTTTTTCGCCATGGTATTCATAATTCCGCCACCCAGCCTCTGCTGAGACAGTGGGACTCTGCACAACAGTGCAACGCTTCAATACCGCCGCCTGGTGGATGATCGGGCGAGTTACAACCGGAAATGGATCTGGTGACGGTGCATCTGGGAAATCCGTCCGGCAGTCACATATTGTTGAGGGACTCTAGACACACATCCGTGTATATGGACCGCTGCCATAACTCAATAATTGATATGATTTGGGCGTTTATTGTGCCATACAAACCGGAAATGGATCTAGTCGATCGACGTCAAATAAGTGGGATCTTTTTCCTCCAGTCTCATCGGCGAACGGTAAGAGGACAGTAACGTTATTTTCAAGGCGATTGTACATTTCTTTATTTACAAACCATCTGATCAATAAATCAACCCATACTACATAAAGCATTTACTGACGATCACGGAATTATAAACGACCCCCCCCCCCCCCCCCCGTTTTAATATAGCGTGTATCGGCAACAAACGGCAGTTGATAATCTATATGTGTTTATGCCTATAACTCACGTTCTGGGAATTACTGCAGAAAACGATAAAAACATACTTATATTCTAGACGGTATTTTTGGAAGAATCTATGAATGAAAAAGTATAACGTTCCTACATCCTGAACGATAGATAATCGATGTTGAATGGGCCATAGTAATGTCAATTTAGCAATACATTTAAAAAGTTATAGCCCTGCAAAGAAGGTGAACATCTCCATAGGCTTAGACTGGTGGCAGTGATCATACATTGATGGATAGAAGCGTGGCAGTCAATGTGTTAAAGTGTTATTAGTGAGATTTAGTTTTTGAAATGTGTTTGTTGTGGTCGTGGAGATCCGCCATTTTGAATAAGCGGCCCACGCTGAATAATGGAAAATGTAGTCATTTTATGAAGAGGACATCCAGAGCTTTCAATGAGCGTTGGAATTTTTCAAAACGACACTTACCAAAGGCCTCTAGCTTTCTTCACGCAAATGACTTGCTGCTTATTCTTTTTTATTTTTCTTATTACTTTGGATTATATACAACAAAACTGAACGTTATGGGCATATATTGGAGCGCAGTTAGTTTGTCTCCCCTATTTTGAGAATTTAGCAACCATCCGATTTGAAATCAGTTTCAAAATGGCAGAGCTCTGGCAAAAATTAAAAACCTACTGTACATACAGTAGATTTCATTATCTGTTCTTATGCACGCCTGGTGATACTAAATCCAAATTAAACTCTGCCATTTTAAAGATACGGTTTGGCCCAATCCATAAATGTGCGAATTGGCTATAATAAAGTCATTTATAGGCCTGCTATTCTATAATAATATTTGCATTGGTCCGGATGGGAGAATTCAGTACTGTATCTACAAAACCTTCTGTTTAATCATCTTCCCTTTATTAATTTCCTTAGATTCTTTGTACACGTGATCTCAAGAAGGTACTGAACGAGCTCAGTGGCAGTTTTTCATGTCTGGTCATTTTTAACATGGTGTTATTCACTGATAAAGATGCAAAGAAAAATCATAATTCATATTCTCCTTTGTTTCATCACAATTTAAGCAAGCCTAGTAATAGACACAATATTTCTGACACTGGGAATACATTCACTGAGGTCCATAGATGTCCCCAGATACCAAGAACATGCAAATGGACCTTGTAGAAGTGGAGCAATATTCCATTTAATTAGGTATGTATTTTAGGCGGATTTTCAGAAAATAGGACTTAAGAGGTGAAGTGTGTGGAATTTCATCTGGTGAAAATAGGGTTGCAAAGGGTCGGAAACTTTTCTGTCGAATTTTGGAAATGTTGCCAGATTTAAAAAAGCTTCTATCTTATTATAATAATAATAATAATAATAATAATAATAATAATAATAATAATAATAATAATAATAATAATAATAATAATAATAATAATAATAATAATAATAATAATAATAATAATAATAATAATAATAATAATAATAATAATAGTAGTAATGAGGCAATACTAGGTATTGTGGCCTGTTTTGATAAAAAGATCCACATTTAATGGAATTTAGTTGAATGCAACCCTGCACCCTTTCATCATATAAAGATGATTCGGCATCTTATACACAAAGGCAGTGCTATTGAGCCCACATTAATACTGCACCGTCACAGTTTTTACACCATCGTCGGCGGGAATAACTCAAATTGAGCAGCTTCATTGGGAATATGGTGTGCTGTTACTTTTGTTGCACGGTGCAGGAATTATTAAACATTTTATACCAACCTACTGCTTTCACTGTCTACAACTGTCCTACAGTTAAGGCTGAGACCACTTATCGATTTATCGATAATTATCGTTTTTTTTGCATGTGTAAAAAATAAATAAATAAAAAGAAAAAAGAAAAAAACGATTATTTAACGTTAGTTCGTGTGTGTGTGTCACGTGCACTCACTGTAGTTTTTGCGATGCTGTAGTTGGCCCACGACAGCGAGTTGCGCTGAACGCTGATCACGCTGCCAGTAGCGTTCAGGAAGATGCCGTAATAATAAAAATAATAATAAAAAGAAAATATATATATAATAATACTTTTTTTTTGTTTTAATTAGCGGGAAAAGCAGTTGGAGCGTGTGAGACAGCGACTCGTCAGCGACTCGTCAGATTTTATTAAAACTAGGGCTGTCAGTTTATCGCGTTAATTAGATTAATTTATTACACAGCAAATTATCGCGTTATGAAAATTAACTCAAAATTTATTACCAATTTTTTTTATTTTTTTTATTTTTTTTTATAATTATTATTTTTTGTATCTCATTCATTCCATAAGAACGTAGAATACACATTTACAGACTTTTTTTTTATATGGTCCATTTGCATGTTCTTGGTATATGATTCTAGGGACATCTATGGATCTCAGGGAATGTATTCTCAGTGTCAGAAATACTGTCTGTTACTAGGCTTGAGTAAATTGTAATGAACCAAATGAGAATATCAATTAAATTTTTTTTTTTTATCTTTGACTGTGAATAACACCATGCTAAAATTGACCAGACCTGAAAAATCTAAGCAAATTAATAGATGGAAGATGATTAAACAGAAGGTTTTGTAGATACAGTACTGCATTCTGCCATCCGGACACATGCAATTTGAAATTCGATTATAGAATATAGAATATCAAGCATAAAATGGTTACGCGATTAAAATGCGATTAATTAGATTAATTAATTACAAATCCTGTAATTAATTAGATAATTTTTTTTAATCGCCTGACAGCACTAATTAAAACAGAACAAAAAAATTACTATTTCTTGATTCAGAACTATTTTATCATGGATGAACAAAACATTCAATGCGAATGGTTGATTTGAATTTCAAGGACTCTTCCGTCGAACATGCAAAAAAGAGATAATTTTTTCATGTATACGTTCGCACGTTATCCCGTGGTGAATATTGTATAGTTTAGGAGTGATCCGGGCTAATTCCTGAAAAGCTGAGTTATATGGCGCTACGTGAATTCTGCTATAAGCGTTGGCGTTTCTTGCCTGGACACGCTACTATTTCCAAATCAAATGTATATAATAGGTATTATGTTTCATCATGAATGCATGAAAGGGGTCGTTTTTTCATGCTTTGATCGCCAGTAACGGCATTAGTTTTTGAAGACCACACATGCTGATCAGCTGGATCGATATGAAATCATTGTAGGATCAAGGTGGAATTGACGTCAGATAGTCCTTACCTTTGATCGGGGTTATTCCAAAACGAATATTCCAATTGTCTGATCGCGATTTCCAGTATTTATGTCCATCTGGTCCCGGACATAATTTGGCACAATTTATGGATTGAGTGTGCTAGATGCGTTTCGAAGTGGTCGGATGAAGCGATTTACTTGGCTCCGTCTAAATTCTGCGCCCGGAGGGGTTTAGATGTAACTGTTTTTTTTGCTGTTTTCAAGGAATTCCAAGCCTTGACATTCTTTTGTAAAAAAAAATCAAGCACTTTAAGCACTTCAAGGACCTTGTGCGAACCCTGTACATGACAGTATAATCGGACACAGTGCCTCCACCAGGTCACCGTCAGTCATCCCAAACCGGCCTCTCATTCACCCTGACCCGTGCGTGTCCCCCCTCCACCCTGACCCGTGTGTGTGTGTCCCCCCTCCACCGCGGACGGGGCAGAGATTTAAGCAAGAATGTATGACACTCAGGAAAACCCTAGTTGAGAGTCAATGGCCCTCCAACTCCCTCAAATAGTTCCATTTCATTAGCTCAGATGGCAGGTAATAAACCATGTCTAACTGCACGGACAGCTGCCCTTACGCGGTCAAAGGTGAGCGATTTGTCCGTTCCTATGATACGAGACCTGTTCAATTGGGGGACACTAAGTAGTGCAACTGGGATGAACCGAGACGGCTCTGAGAGCGTGTGGTGTTCACTCTCTGACTGCCTCCAGCTGGACACACAGTACACATCATTACTCCCACCTACGCACACGCAGGCACGCACGCACACACACACACGGCTGCACTATCCACCCTCCAGCAGGGTTCCCCTACAGATAAGAGAATAGGGATGATGCACAGATAAAGCCCAGTATCAGCCCAGTATCTGATACGGGGACATTGATACACTAATTTAGCCTGGTATCAGCCCAGTATCTAATACGGGGGGGACATTGATACACTAATTTAGCCTGGTATCAGCCCAGTATCTAATACGGGGGGACATTGATACACTAATTGCGGTCCAACACTAATTTAGTCCAGTATTCAATGCTGTATTGCAATTTCAAACAGGATTTTGATTACTTGTTCAGCCCTCATTTACCACATGATTCTGTTGCTAGTTCTGGGGCAGATGGTATTAACTGATACTGAGTAACTCCTCTGCTAGTTCTGGGGCAGATGGTATTAAATGATACTGAGTAACTCCTCTGCTAGTTCTGGGGCAGATGGTATTAAATGATACTGAGTAACTCCCCTGCTAGTTCTAGGGCCGTGGCGATGGTATTAAATCAGCGGTTCTCAAACTACGGGTCGTGGACCCAAAAGTGGGGTCGTGGGTAGGTGACAGTGGGGGACATTGGCAAGAAAAAATTTAAGGTAATTTTCTTTTTATGTTCCGACAACCTATTTAGGCTAAATATGCCTCGTTTTATAAATGTGTATTGATAACGGTGCTGTAATAAAATGTTTCTAATAAATATGCATGATCAAGTTCAACAACGTGTGATTTTATTTTGATATTCCTTAATTCCATGTTGAAATTACGCGATACATTAAGTGTGGGGTCGCCAAATAAAATGGGGTCATGGTATAAAAAAAGTTTGAGAACCCCTGTATTAAATGATACTGAGTAACTCCTCTTAGGGTACAAAGACCTCACTGTCCCATTTGGGAACACAGTTTGGGAGGGATCCCTCCTGCGACGGGACAGGAAACCACGGCAGAGCCACAAAGCACACGCTTAGATCGCCTGTGAGTTTGTGTCGCCTCGCGATGTGTCGCCTCTGGACTAGAGGGTGACATGTGAGTGGATTTTGACTCCCGCTCCTTCCCACTCCCACAGAAATAATCCCATCCCATCCCAATCCCAAATGAGAGTTTCAAAAAAAAATCCCACTCCCTCCCACTCCCACAGAGGACTGATCCCAATCCCGTCCCAATCCCGAGCCAAACTTTTATAGAATCCCACTCCCATCCCACTTGACTTTTACTCCCGGTCCTGCCCAATCACGTGATTCAAAGTGAAATTGACTCCCATCCCGCGGGAATCCCGAAAAGATGTCATCCTCTACTCTGGACCTACCTTGGTCTTGGCCATGTCCACCATGTATTGATCTCCCTTCGGGCACTCCATGACGTTGAAGCCGTCGCGGTCCAGCACCTTGGCCTGGGCGTTACCCGACACCACCAGGATGACGTCCCCCCGTGACGCTGTACTGCAGCGACTTGATCTGGTGGACTGAGGACACACACACACAAGACAGAGGATAAAAGCATTAGCATTTCGAATTTTTTGATTATAGATTAGAACAGATTTAGATTATTGGATTATTAGATTATATATTGCATATATTTAGCATTTAGCATTTATATTATTTATTTATATTATTATTTTTTAATTTAATTTTATATTATATATTAGATTAGATTTAGATTATTGGATTATATATTGTAACTATTTATTGTAGGGCAAATATAACTGAGAGTCAAGTCAAGTAAGTCAAGTAATTTATTTTATAGAGCACATTTAAAAAGCTCGAGAGCCAACCAAAGTGCTGTACAGTACAGTCAAAGCATAAAATCAATGTCCTATAAAATACACAAATACAAAATGGCACAACAGGACAGGACAGTACATTCAAAAAATAGGACAAGCAGATAGGGGAGCACAAAGTACAGTATAGCACACCAGGGACAGAGGAGCACAAGAAGAGATACAAGAGGGAGGGGGCAGGATAAAATTGCATGGGAGTGTGTGGGTTAGGGTGTGGGAGAATCAGGATTAATCGAAGGCTAGGGAATAAAAGTGGGTTTTTAAACAGGCCTTAAATGTCTCCAGCGTAGGGGCAGATCGAATCTCCAGGGGAAGCTGGTTCCATAGTTTTGGGGGCTACGGCCTTGAAGGAGCGATCGCCTCTCTTTTTTAGTCTGGTGCGGGGGGGGGGGGGGGGGGACCAACCGAGCCTGGTTGGAGGATCTTAGTGACCTGGGTGCTGCGTAGGGGGTGATGAGCTCGGTGATGTATAGGGGTGCTGCACCCGATAGTGCCTTGAAGGTGAGGAGGAGGATTTTGAAGTCTATTCTAAGTGGGACTGGGAGCCAGTGTAGGGAGGCTAGGAGTGGTGTGATGTGCTCTCTCTTTCTGGTGCCGGTAAGGAACCTAGCTGCAGAGTGCTGGACCATTTTGAGGCGGGACATGGCTGCCTGACTGATGCCGGCGTAGAGGGCATTGCAGTAGTCAAGGCATACATACCCTCATCACGCACCTTGTTGCCCATATGCACATGTCCAGAGTTAATTATGTTAATTATATTGATTTGTTATATTGTTTTACACTGCTTTTTACTACCTGTACCTCCCCTCCCCCATGCTGCTATGATGCCTGAATTTCCCCAAAGGGAATCAATAAAGGAATATCTTATCTTATCTTAAAATGCTTTTACTTTGCATTCCTGCAGCCGACCATCTGCCAATCCGTGGCGTAACCACAGTTACGTGTGTCTCTCTCTGTGCGTCTGTTTGCATTGGTGGAAGACATCTGCTAGCTGTGATTGTACAAGACCTCTGAGCCAAAGTATTGTTATATAACCGGCATTAGTAGTAATCCTTGAAAAGGTTCAGAGACAACAAACACACAGCTAGGTCTGTGTGCGTATAGGAGCCAGGAGGAGGAGGTCACACAGTGTGTCTTATAGGAGCCAGGAGGAGGAGGAGGTCACGCAGTGTGTCTTATAGGAGCCAGGAGGAGGAGGAGGTCACACAGTGTGTCTTATAGGAGCCAGGAGGAGGAGGAGGAGGTCACGCAGTGTGTCTTATAGGAGCCAGGAGGAGGAGGAGGTCACACAGTGTGTGTTATAGGAGCCAGGAGGACGGAGGTCACACAGTGTGTCTTATAGGAGCCAGGAGGAGGAGGTCACACAGTGTGTCTTATAGGAGCCAGGAGGAGGAGGAGGTCACACAGTGTGTCTTATAGGAGCCAGGAGGAGGAGGAGGTCACACAGTGTGTCTTATAGGAGCCAGGAGGAGGAGGTCACACAGTGTGTGTTATAGGAGCCAGGAGGACGGAGGTCACACAGTGTGTCTTATAGGAGCCAGGAGGAGGAGGAGGAGGTCACACAGTGTGTCTTATAGGAGCCAGGAGGAGGAGGAGGAGGTCACACAGTGTGTCTTATAGGAGCCAGGAGGAGGAGGAGGAGGTCACACAGTGTGTCTTATAGGAGCCAGGAGGAGGAGGAGGAGGTCACACAGTGTGTCTTATAGGAGCCAGGAGGACGGAGGAGGTCACGCAGTGTGTCTTATAGGAGCCAGGAGGAGGAGGTCACGCAGTGTGTCTTATAGGAGCCAGGAGGAGGAGGAGGTCACGCAGTGTGTCTTATAGGAGCCAGGAGGACGGAGGAGGTCACGCAGTGTGTCTTATAGGAGCCAGGAGGAGGAGGAGGAGGAGGAGGTCACACAGTGTGTCTTATAGGAGCCAGGAGGAGGAGGAGGTCACGCAGTGTGTCTTATAGGAGCCAGGAGGAGGAGGAGGTCACGCAGTGTGTCTTATAGGAGCCAGGAGGAGGAGGAGGAGGTCACGCAGTGTGTCTTATAGGAGCCAGGAGGAGGTCACACAGTGTGTCTTATAGGAGCCAGGAGGAGGAGGAGGAGGTCACGCAGTGTGTCTTATAGGAGCCAGGAGGAGGAGGAGGTCACACAGTGTGTCTTATAGGAGCCAGGAGGAGGAGGAGGTCACGCAGTGTGTCTTATAGGAGCCAGGAGGAGGAGGAGGTCACGCAGTGTGTCTTATAGGAGCCAGGAGGAGGAGGAGGTCACGCAGTGTGTCTTATAGGAGCCAGGAGGAGGAGGAGGTCACACAGTGTGTCTTATAGGAGCCAGGAGGAGGAGGAGGTCACACAGTGTGTCTTATAGGAGCCAGGAGGAGGAGGAGGTCACACAGTGTGTCTTATAGGAGCCAGGAGGAGGAGGAGGAGGTCACACAGTGTGTCTTATAGGAGCCAGGAGGAGGAGGAGGTCACGCAGTGTGTCTTATAGGAGCCAGGAGGAGGAGGAGGAGGTCACACAGTGCGTCTTATAGGAGCCAGGAGGAGGAGGAGGAGGTCACGCAGTGTGTCTTATAGGAGCCAGGAGGAGGAGGAGGAGGTCACACAGTGTGTCTTATAGGAGCCAGGAGGAGGAGGTCACACAGTGTGTCTTATAGGAGCCAGGAGGAGGAGGTCACGCAGTGTGTCTTATAGGAGCCAGGAGGAGGAGGAGGTCACGCAGTGTGTCTTATAGGAGCCAGGAGGAGGAGGAGGTCACACAGTGTGTCTTATAGGAGCCAGGAGGAGGAGGAGGAGGTCACACAGTGTGTCTTATAGGAGCCAGGAGGAGGAGGAGGAGGTCACGCAGTGTGTCTTATAGGAGCCAGGAGGAGGAGGTCACGCAGTGTGTCTTATAGGAGCCAGGAGGAGGAGGAGGTCACACAGTGTGTCCTTATAGGAGCCAGGAGGAGGAGGTCACACAGTGTGTCTTATAGGAGCCAGGAGGAGGAGGAGGTCACACAGTGTGTCTTATAGGAGCCAGGAGGAGGAGGTCACACAGTGTGTCTTATAGGAGCCAGGAGGAGGAGGAGGTCACACAGTGTGTCTTATAGGAGCCAGGAGGAGGAGGAGGAGGTCACACAGTGTGTCTTATAGGAGCCAGGAGGAGGAGGAGGTCACACAGTGTGTCTTATAGGAGCCAGGAGGAGGAGGTCACGCAGTGTGTCTTATAGGAGCCAGGAGGAGGAGGTCACACAGTGTGTCTTATAGGAGCCAGGAGGAGGAGGAGGAGGTCACACAGTGCGTCTTATAGGAGCCAGGAGGAGGAGGAGGTCACACAGTGTGTCTTATAGGAGCCAGGAGGAGGAGGAGGAGGTCACACAGTGTGTCTTATAGGAGCCAGGAGGAGGAGGAGGTCACGCAGTGTGTCTTATAGGAGCCAGGAGGAGGAGGAGGTCACACAGTGTGTCTTATAGGAGCCAGGAGGAGGAGGAGGAGGAGGAGGTCACACAGTGTGTCTTATAGGAGCCAGGAGGAGGAGGAGGAGGTCACACAGTGTGTCTTATAGGAGCCAGGAGGAGGAGGAGGTCACGCAGTGTGTCTTATAGGAGCCAGGAGGAGGAGGAGGAGGTCACACAGTGTGTCTTATAGGAGCCAGGAGGAGGAGGAGGAGGTCACGCAGTGTGTCTTATAGGAGCCAGGAGGAGGAGGAGGTCACACAGTGTGTCTTATAGGAGCCAGGAGGAGGAGGAGGAGGTCACACAGTGTGTCTTATAGGAGCCAGGAGGAGGAGGTCACGCAGTGTGTCTTATAGGAGCCAGGAGGAGGAGGTCACACAGTGTGTCTTATAGGAGCCAGGAGGAGGAGGAGGAGGTCACGCAGTGTGTCTTATAGGAGCCAGGAGGAGGAGGAGGTCACACAGTGTGTCTTATAGGAGCCAGGAGGAGGAGGAGGTCACACAGTGTGTCTTATAGGAGCCAGGAGGAGGAGGAGGTCACACAGTGTGTCTTATAGGAGCCAGGAGGAGGAGGAGGTCACACAGTGTGTCTTATAGGAGCCAGGAGGAGGAGGAGGTCACGCAGTGTGTCTTATAGGAGCCAGGAGGAGGAGGAGGTCACGCAGTGTGTCTTATAGGAGCCAGGAGGAGGAGGAGGAGGTCACACAGTGTGTCTTATAGGAGCCAGGAGGAGGAGGAGGTCACGCAGTGTGTCTTATAGGAGCCAGGAGGAGGAGGAGGTCACACAGTGTGTCTTATAGGAGCCAGGAGGAGGAGGAGGTCACACAGTGTGTCTTATAGGAGCCAGGAGGAGGAGGAGGTCGACACAGTGTGTCTTATAGGAGCCAGGAGGAGGAGGAGGTCACACAGTGTGTCTTATAGGAGCCAGGAGGAGGAGGAGGTCACACAGTGTGTCTTATAGGAGCCAGAGGAGGAGGAGGAGGTCACGCAGTGTGTCTTATAGGAGCCAGGGAGGAGGAGGAGGTCACACAGTGTGTCTTATAGGAGCCAGGAGGAGGAGGAGGAGGTCACACAGTGTGTCTTATAGGAGCCAGGAGGAGGAGGAGGTCACACAGTGTGTCTTATAGGAGCCAGGAGGAGGAGGAGGTCACACAGTGTGTCTTATAGGAGCCAGGAGGAGGAGGAGGTCACGCAGTGTGTCTTATAGGAGCCAGGAGGAGGAGGAGGAGGTCACACAGTGTGTCTTATAGGAGCCAGGAGGAGGAGGGTCACACAGTGTGTCTTATAGGAGCCAGGAGGAGGAGGTCACAGCAGTGTGTCTTATAGGAGCCAGGAGGAGGAGGAGGTCACACAGTGTGTCTTATAGGAGCCAGGGGAGAGGAGGAGGTCACACAGTGTGTCTTATAGGAGCCAGGAGGAGGAGGAGGTCACACAGTGTGTCTTATAGGAGCCAGGAGGAGGAGGAGGTCACACAGTGTGTCTTATAGGAGCCAGGAGGAGGAGGAGGTCCACCAGTGTGTCTTATAGGAGCCAGGAGGAGGAGGAGGTCACGCAGTGTGTCTTATAGGAGCCAGGAGGAGGAGGAGGTCACACAGTGTGTCTTATAGGAGCCAGGAGGAGGGAGGTCACACAGTGTGTCTTATAGGAGCCAGGAGGAGAGGAGGAGGTCACAGTGTGTCTTATAGGAGCCAGGAGGAGGAGGGAGGTCACACAGTGTGTCTTATAGGAGCCAGGAGGAGGAGGAGGTCACACAGTGTGTCTTATAGGAGCCAGGAGGGAAGGAGGTCACACAGTGTGTCTTATAGGAGCCAGGAGGAGGAGGAGGAGGTCACAGCAGTGTGTCTTAATAGGAGCCAGGAGGAGGAGGAGGTCACTCAGTGTGTCTTATAGGAGCCAGGAGGAGGAGGAGGTCGACACAGTGTGTCTTATAGGAGCCAGGAGGAGGAGGAGGTCACGCAGTGTGTCTTATAGGAGCCAGG